>NC_043755.1:33666161-33811169 GCF_902148845.1 Salarias fasciatus | reverse complement strand
ACATACAACACACACATGAAAGAAACGAGTGTAAACTCTCACCAGCACGTCCTGAAAGATTTTGGACACCCTGTTCTTGAGACTCTGAACCACGGCGAAGTAACACGTGGTCAGGTTCTTCCTCAGGAGTGTTTTATTCCCCTGAATGAACTCCAACCTGGACACAGCAGAGATCAGAGAGGGTTGAGGCCATCACCGTTCTTCCAGGAGAACCGGCAGAAGTGACGCCAGGAACAAATAATTTATTTCAATTCCGTCGTCCATGTATGGAAGTGCCAGGTATTTTCAGGACTTGATATTTGCACCATTTTCAGACTAGTTTTCATCCTTTGCATCAGAACTCTGGAGATCCTCCTGGGATCTAATGAGTGGACGAGTGGCACGTCCTCCATCTTCTACCTGGTTTCCATGTCCCGCATCGTGTGTTTCAGAGTGTCTTTCCGAGCCATCACGGGCTGGACGCAGGCCTCCAGCTGTTTCCTCACGACCACCAGGGCTTTGGGCACAAACTCGTAGCTGCCGGGAGAAGAAGGGAGGACAGATTGCTTCACGTCACTGCTCCTGGTCATGAGGTGAAAGGCTCCTGTCGGAGCTTCATGCCATCGCTCTGGGAGAACGCCGCACCGCCCTCTGTCTGTACGCCTGTGTACTGCACCGTGACGGTACCTGTGGCTCCTGTGTGCGGTCAGCTGGCATCCTTACAGGTGAACTGCTGGCAGGTGAAGCAGTAGAGCTCCGAGGCTCCGACATGTGCGCCTGCAGTACTTCACCGGAGTCAGGAGCGTTGGCGTCACTGCGGAATCAAGCACAGCAGCATGAGGCGTCTCACACGATCAGAGGCCGGACGCACCGATACCGACACCGGTGTCAGGGCCGATACTGCACAGAGCCCTCGTGCTCGTAAAGAGGTCCGGTGAGCGTTACGTGACGTCAGTCGGTCAGTAATGAGGGCGTGAGACGAGCGATGTCCGCGGTTAGGAGACGACTTCATATTAACAGAGGGAAAGACTGTGGATTATACTGAAGGGGGACAAAGACAGCTGGTACAACGGCAGCAACTTAATCAGCAGAGACATTTGGACCAACAGTTAAAACGATGCTCCATGCTAAAGAGATTCAGGGCTCACACAGCGGTGATGCTACATGCTAAACACAATGAAAGCGTGACTGATAAACATTAGCAGCAAGCTCGGGCCTCAGTCTACAGTCGACAGTGCAGAGTGTGGATAAAAGGTGTGCTGTCACATCGATTATCAGATGAATCATGATACGACCTGTCAAGATTCAATTACAATTCAACAATGTGTCTAAATGTCCAGATCTCTCACCGCAGACTGCAGCCCTGAGCAGGATTTAGTTCTTCTTTTCATTTCAACAACAAGTTGTCCTCATTGTTTACAACAACTAAGCTGCTTTTTAGACTTGATGTTTGCCTTTGTATTGTGGTCTAAAAAGAAAAAAGGCAGTACTTTAAAGGGTTGCAGCGGGTCACGATTGATCTGTGATCCATGGGATTCCTCTCCATGGTGTCGTGGAAGTCCTGGTGAGCTTAAAGCCCTGGGCCGGATGTAGGTGTGGAATTCTTCACCAGCATTTAGCACCAAACATACCACTCTTCAGGTGACCAATCAGAGACGTGAAACAACAAGCAGATGAGAGTTCTTGAAAAGCTGGATGCAAAAAAGAGTTTTATTCTTGAACAAAAACAAAACTTGGAGTCCACAACCAGTCTGTGAACTGAACTCTACACAGTACGTCTCCTTTTATCCGGTTCAGTCCACCCACTTTTATTTTTGGAATCTTGCAAACTCTGCAACCTTCAGCGTGTCCCGATGTTTTCTTTTCCTGGGACATTTCCCCAGAAGCTGGATGAGAAGGTGACGACTGCTGGTGCTATTGTTCGGAAGTGGGAGAACAACATGACTGTCAGGCGACCTCGGCTGGGGGCTCCATGCAAGATATCACTTGGTGGGTCTCACTGATCACGACAAAGGTTCGAGATCAGTCGAGAACGACTCGGGAGGAGCTGGTTAATGATCTCAACACAGATGGACCACAGTCACCAAGAAAACCATTGGTAACACACTGAGACGCAACGGTTTAAAATCCTGTCCCTCTGCCTTTTTAGTTTTTCCCACAGACGAAAAACAAGAAGAGCAGAGCGTGAAAAAGCTCCAAGATCATTCATGAGTCCAAGTGTTTGTGTCTGCATGTAGACTCAACTTCTTTAGAGTTCCAGTCACAGTTCGCAGATGGTCGTTGCCGTGGAAACGACCTTGACTGAAGCAGTCCGGAGGGAGGCAGGTGGGAGAGACGGAGGATATAGATAAGCAATCCTTTGGCATTGAATCTTTCAGGTTGTTTTGAATTCCAGGAGGGTGAAGTCGCAATCAGCTGGTACCTTGTTTTGATGTGGAAGGAGCCGTTTGACCTTCCTCCTCAACTCTTCAGACACTTCAACGCTTCCGCTGATGACATCCGGTTTGCGTCTCTCAAATCAATAAATCCAAATATATAGAGACATCTTCCACGGCCTCCACGGACAGGGGCGCCAGGCACATGACCTCTGTACGTAGCCTGGGCCTCGATCGCATGCTGAGCTGCCCAAGGCCCGTCCGAGCAGGAGGGACCCCCACCTGCGCTCGTCGTTGCAATGATTGTACCAATTGTGTTCAGAGACCAGCTGATCAACTCCATGGTTGGTGTGTTGATTTATTCAAAACAATCCAGAGCAAAGTGATCCCTGAAGTCAACTTATACCCCTTTCCCACTGAAACTGTTTAAAAAACACCGGTCGACCCGCTAACAATCGGCAACTGACTCCTTGCCCACCGCCTGCAGACCTGGGTCTAATCGCCCGCTGGCGAGCTGTGTGGTGGCATTTTCCCATGCTGATGGTGTCTGCTGTATATTTCTATTCCATTTATATGACTAAACTGTGATTTCACCACTCTGCTCTTGTGCCTTGTGCATATTTGAAAGGTCACTTTAGTTTAACCTTTTGAGTGAGCTATAAACAATGTCAAACCACAGCCTTGGAGAAAGATCTGGTCAGAGGATTAACAGACACTACACTTACTGTTGCCTAAGTGCCTTAAGAGGTGAAGAAGTCCAAATATCTCAACTTGTGGAACGGCCTGTCATGATAAGCCAAGCCATTAAAATTGCCACAGTGAAATGGGAAGAAGGTCTGGTATCTGTCTGCTCTGGTCATAAAACCCAAGGAGGAAGTGGAAGACACTCCTCCCTCACTGGGCAAAGACAGGGAATAAAACCCCTTGTATGAAATCGGTCAGGCACCATTCTGCCCGGGGCTCTGACTGAGATCAGTTCTCGCAGGGCGGCGGTCCGGGACGTTCTGTATTTTGATTTGATTGCTAGCTTCAGACCTTCTCCTCTGTCTGATCATCTTCTTTAATCGAATAAAAGAACCTGTGCTGAGACTTAGAGGTTTCAAGCATCCTTTTATCATTTCAAATTCAGTCTCAACATGTCCCACACTGATGACATCATCAGCCGAAGGAGCACAGCGAAAGTAAACAATGCAGCTGAACACAGTCCACAATACCTGTGGACGAATCTCCTCTTCCCCACGAATCAAGATTAGCTCTCTGATCTCGCTATCTTGCCAATACTGGGTCGATTGTGGCTTAACTCCAGAGAATGGAGACAGGTTGATGCAGTAAGTCAGAGGCTCAGCAATAACACCGATGATACTGCTCAGGATTTTGGCAGAGATTTGATCAGATCCAGCAGAGTTGGCACTTTTCATGTTGGTGATGAGAGTTGGCTTCAGGAAGAAACAGATCAGGTCGGAAAAAAAGTTTGAAAGTTCAGGTCTCAGGTTTCAGTTTGAAAGGGGTTGGCTGATCTGACAAAGAGAGGTTTTCTCCAACGGAGACAAAATGATAGTTGAATTTACCAGCAAGGCCGGGACTGTTGGCAGCACTGCTTAACACTCAGGACTCCATTGACGTGCCGGCGCATCAAATGCGCACATGCGTCATTCGTTGACGTTGTGCAATCAGTACGAGAGAGAATAAAGGATATACTTTCTGTCAAAATGGTATGACGTCATATAAATTTAATCATCAAAAAAAAATACCTGAAAAATAAAAGTCCCGCCCCCAGCACCCCCCGCCTGCCCCCGCCCTCGCCCCGCCCCCACCATTCTTCCGGAATGAGGTCATGTCTGAGTAAAAGGCGGGAAATTTAAAAAAGGGGTTCTGTCTTTCCATAGGCGTAAGAGTGAGTCAAGATTTGCATATGCTATATTGTAGATGTGTACTGGCTGCTCTGTCGTCTGCATGAATGTGTTGAACTTCCATCCAGAGAGCAGGGTTCTCTTTGAGTGGGAGTTCAGGGAGGTAAGAATCGCGGGCTTTTTTTTTTTTTTTGGAGGGAAAGTTTCATATGTCAGGCTGAGGGATGATGATGAGAACCAGATGTAGTAATGTAAATATCACGTGTCAGTGCCAGCAGAAAAAGAGCGGGAAAGTTAGCCTGTCACAAGGTTGCCATTGTATGTTGCGGGCTGAAGGCTGATGAGAACCAGATGTGATTAATAATGTGCATACCGATGTCTGTTTACATTAAGGCCCGCCTTCCTGAGTGAGCTCATACCCTACGGGTGTGATCATGAGGAAAAGAGCGGGAAATTTACTAAAACACAAGGTTGCCATGTATGTTGCGGGCTGAAGGCTGATGAGAACCAGATGTAGTAATATGAGAAACAGATGTGAGACGGGGAAAGTGGGCGTGCATTGTACTGTACTGTATATAAAATGTTTCACATAAGTGTGATCATAGCAGTGGAATCGTTACTCGGCAGGGAAAAAACATGGAGAAAGATCTGTTGATGAAAAAGACGTGGCGTCTTGATGATGGCCGGGGGTTGTAGTCAAATTTAAGAGTGGTGGAGTATCGCCACACGTCGATCTATACAGCTATGAAACCACGCCTGAGGTCTACCATCTGAAAATCTACCAGAGAGACAGATATGATATTATATGTCAAGCCGAAAGATTTATGGCCCCCCAATAAACCCCTCCCCTCGCCACTTGTGGACCATTTGTCCACCGTATGTCCACTGCGCATTTATCCCCCCCCCCCCCCCCCAAACTTCCTTCCGTCTGAGGTCTTTTGAAGTTCAGACAGACGGTTAGAGGGGGGTGAATTTATTTGTACTTAGAGATGGCGGAGAAACGTGTTATGAAGAGGTTATTTACAAGCCGAGTCATCCTGGTAGTTTCGGCGGGGTAGAAAGAAAGAAAGTTAGGGTGGAAGATGTGAAAGACTTTTTATCATCTCAAGACTCCGATACTCTGCATAAACCGGCGAGGATACATTTTCCAAGGAACAGAGTTTTTGTTACAAGACCTCTCAAACAGTTTCAGGCAGACCTTTGCGATAGGAAACGGGCTCACCTTTGAGCGTAGTTGAAAGATTTAACCGAACGCTAAAGACTAGAATTTCACTGCTAAGAACACTAGACGGTGCGTGGAAGTCCTACCAGACTTAGTAAAAAGCTATAATAACACTCACCACAGCAGTATAAAAATGCGCCCGGTTGATGTGACGAAGGGCCTTCAAGTGTTTCACAATCTGTACGGTACGCCTACACCACGAGACAAGCGAAAAAAAAAAAATAAAGACAGGATTTAAGGTCGGCGATGTCAGAATATCCAAGTTGCGAGGGGTCTTCGATAAAAAAATACGAACAGAGTTTCACGGATGAAGTATTTACGGTGTCAGAATGCATTGTGCGTACTCTGCGTATATAAACTCAAAGATTATGACGGCGAAGTGATCGAAGGTTCATTCTGTGAGCCGGAGCTGCAGAAAGGGAAAAAATAGACTCATTAACATTTAACTCATTAACATTTTTCAATCATACAATTTTCAAACAGTCTGTTAGATATTACATTTTACTACAAACAGATATGTCCGGGTGTCTGTAGCACTTTAGATGGTTATATGACCTTTTTAAAGCTCTCCAGAGGTGAACCTAAAAATTATGATCTAAACAAGAAACTCAGGTTTTATCTTAACATATAAAGCAAATAATCAAAAGTACTATTTGTGACCTGAAGATAACCAAATCTGCTCCTAACTTGAAATTTTAAGTTACTGCTCTCAAAACTCTGAAACATGTCGTGTCCTTTGTGATAAGCATCGTGAAATTCTCTGATGTTTCCCAGTTAACGTGATCACTGGAAAACCTTCACATCCACCCAAGTTCTAATATATAGATCTGAAAATACAACTCAAAAGGAGGAAGGTTTTTAAAAAAGTGTATAAAATACAAGAAAAGGTATAAATGAATAGTAAAATCATTCAAAGACAGAGTCTCATTCTAAAATATTCAAAATAAAGCCACACAAACTTAATCAGGAAGCGTAGACACGCACTTGAATAAAAACAGAATAACTGGTTGATAATTTTCACAAACTCAAATTCAATTTTCTGTATAAGAGACAATAATGATGTTGTCGATGTACGCCAAACAAAACCGAGTCAGCAGGTCATGTCAGCTTTGAAAGCTGCTGTCTCACAGCTGCAGCGTAGACGTTTGGACTGTCCAAAAAAAAAAAAAAAAACAACGTTAATCTTGTAAAGCGATATTGTTGGTCACAGAAGGTGAAACTAAACAAATCCTATGTATTCCTGTGTACAGCAGAATACAAATACACAACTGTGTACCATTTCGCTCTGGCTGGTATTGATACTAAGATAGCATTAACATCTGGTACAACCGCAGTTAAAGGAATGACGCTGAAATTTATTTATTTTTCCTCGGGTCCTGTGCAAATCTGTACTTCTTTGTTCCTGGTTTCAAAAATGGGGTTTATCGGTGTGGTGTTTGGAGACAGACATGACACTCCTCGTTTCAGCAATGATTGAACCACTGGTCTGATCCCCAGTTCTTTTTCCTTTGATAGAGATACTGTTTAACAAACAGGATATTTCGCATAGTTAATTGTTGCTTGATAAGGCTCCACAGCCAGCAATCCTACATGATTTGCAAATACAGATTTTCTTCTCCTTTCTAACAAATCCACAGAAACATTACCAAAGAACAAATATGACAAGCCCATGTAAGGGCAGCATTATATAAGACAAAGAAAGAACAAAATAAAGTGCTTAGTTTAAGAAACAAATATAAACATCAGCTTTACGTTAGCTTTTCCTGTAGCAATTTCTTTTCTGAACAGTCTCAACCAGCTGCACAAGAAAACAGAATATCAGCTCAATATACATTTTCTCACTCTTTTGCTACTCTGACAGACAGTAATCACTCCGTGCTGCAGTTTGCGCCGCTGTTTTAGGTGGTGTAAAGATTAGTTGTGCGTCAACTCTTGCCTGTATCTGGTTTATAGCACTCCCTACATATAACGTGACTCTGTAGCTCATCTGATACTTTAAAACTGAACAATGTCTGAATTACTGAGCCAGTGTTTTTTTTTTTCTTTTACTGAATGGTATTTTTATTGGGGTGTTGTTTGGGACACACATGGCACAATGACTCCTCGTTTCAGCATTGATTGAACCACTGGTCTGATCACCATTTCTTTTTCCTCTGATCAGGGATACTGTTTTAACAAACAGGATATTCCGCATAGTTAATTGTTGCTTGATAAGGTTCCATATCCAGCAGTCCTACATGATTTGCGTGCTGTGTCCACAATTTAGATGGAGCAGACGCTCAAACTGACGGAGGTTGTAACAACACATCCAGCTGAATGAACTTCTGCTTTCGTTGTATTTTGCAGGATTTTAATGAACAAAAATGCAAAGTGTCCTCATCATACGACCAAACAATAACATTTTAGTTGCTATCTTCATCATCTGGTTGTCTATGAAGAAACCGGTAACAAATGTCAAGCATTTTAGTCCCCGTACTGTCCCAGTGATCACTTGTAACTGCACTTTGAAGTTTTTACGATGGGTTAGGTGTTGAGGAGATGAGTAGGAGCAAGACAGACGGATAGAGGGGGGTGAATTTATATTGTGCTTAGAGATGGCAGAAAAGCGTGCCACCATGAAGAAAGTTAGGGTGGAAGATGTGAAAGATTTTTATCATCTCAAGACACCTGTACTCTGCATAAACCAACTAGGGTACATTTTCCAAGGAACAGAGTTTTTGTTACAAGACCTCTCAAACAGTTTCAGGCAGACCTTTGCGATAGGAAGACGGGCTCACCTTTCCTCCTCTCCTCTCTTTCATCCTCTGGTTGTCTATGAAGAAACTGGTAACAAATGTCAAGCATTTTAGCTACTGTCCCAATGATCATTTGTAACTCCACAGATGAATGGTTCAATGTTTCCGTGCACATCTTTTAATAATAACATCAGTCCCTCTGGAGAGACAAACAGTATTTGTGGACTTTCTACTCTGTCCGAGAATGGTTTATCTACTGGTCTGCTTGAATGTTCTGATTCCCTCTATTGTGAACAGTCAAGTCACCACATCAACATTTAGAAAAACAGAGGCTGCTTTCTGCCAAACAGGGAAATACTGTCCTACCATCTGATGTATGTTTGGGATGTTTTACTGTTACTCACTCTGGAGCACAAATTCTATATAATCTTAATTTTGATAGCATATCTTTTTCCTAAAAATGAAAACATTTCTAAATCACAAACACATGTTGAAATTTCCAGCCATCTCTCTCGACCGGTAACAGTTTTGACAGCAGTAGCTAAAATGCTTGACATTTGTTACCAGTTTCTTCATAGACAACCAGAGGATGAAAGAGAGGAGAGGAGGAAAGGTGAGCCCGTCTTCCTATCGCAAAGGTCTGCCTGAAACTGTTTGAGAGGTCTTGTAACAAAACTCTGTTCCTTGGAAAATGTACCCTGGCCGGTTTTGCAGAGTACAGGTGTCTTGAGATGATAAAATCTTTCACATCTTCCACTGACTTTCTTCATGGTGGCACGCTTTTCTGCCATCTCTAAGCACAATAAAATTCACCCCCCTCTATCCGTCTGTCTTGCTCCTACTCATCTCCTCAACACCTAACCCATCGTAAAAACTTCAAAGTGCAGTTACAAGTGATCACTGGGACAGTACGGGGACTAAAATGCTTGACATTTGTTACCGGTTTCTTCATAGACAACCAGATGATGAAGATAGCAACTAAAATGTTATTGTTTGGTCGTATGATGAGGACACTTTGCATTTTTGTTCATTAAAATCCTGCAAAATACAACGAAAGCAGAAGTTCATTCAGCTGGATGTGTTGTTACAACCTCCGTCAGTTTGAGCGTCTGCTCCATCTAAATTGTGGACGCAGCACGCAAATCATGTAGGACTGCTGGATATGGAACCTTATCAAGCAACAATTAACTATGCGAATATCCTGTTTGTTAAAACAGTATCCCTGATCAGAGGAAAAAGAAATGGTGATCAGACCAGTGGTTCAATCAATGCTGAAACGAGGAGTCATTGTGCCATGTGTGTCCCAAACAACACCCCAATAAAAATACCATTCAGTAAAAGAAAAAAAAAACACTGGCTCAGTAATTCAGAGATTGTTCAGTTTTAAAGTATCAGACGAGCTACAGAGTCACGTTATATGTAGGGAGTGCTATAACCGATACAGGCAAGAGTTGACGCACAACTAATCTTTACACCACCTAAAACAGCGGCGCAAACTGCAGCACGGAGTGATTACTGTCTGTCAGAGTAGCAAAAAGAGTGAGAAAATGTATATTGAGCTGATATTCTGTTTTCTTGTGCAGCTGGTTGAGACTGTTCAGAAAAGAAATTGCTACAGGAAAAGCTAACGTAAAGCTGATGTTTATATTTGTTTCTTAAACTAAGCACTTTATTTTGTTCTTTCTTTGTTCTGATATAATGCTGCCCTTACATGGGCTTGTCATAATTGGTTCTTTGGTAATGTTTCTGTGGATTTGTTAGAAAGGAGAAGAAAATCTGTATTTGCAAATCATGTAGGATTGCTGGCTGTGGAGCCTTATCAAGCAACAATTAACTATGTGAAATATCCTGTTTGTGTTAAACAGTAGCCCTTATCAAAGGAAAAAGAACTGGGGATCAGACCAGTGGTTCAATCATTGCTGAAACGAGGAGTGTCATGTCTGTCTCCAAACACCACACCCATAAACCCCATTTTTGAAACCAGGAACAAAGAAGTACAGATTTGCACAGGACCCGAGGAAAATAAATAATTTCAGCGTCATTCCTTTAACTGCGGTTGTACCAGATGTTAATGCTATCTTAGTATCAATACCAGCCAGAGCGAAATGGTACACAGTTTGTATTTGTATTCTGCTGTACACAGGAATACATAGGATTTGTTTAGTTTCACCTTCTGTGACAACAATATCGCTTTACAAGATTAACGTTGTTTTTTTTTTTTTTTTCGGACAGTCCAACCGTCTACGCTGCAGCTGTGAGACAGCAGCTTTCAAAGCTGACATGACCTGCTGACTCGGTTTTGTTTGGCGTACATCGACAACATCATCATTATTGTCTCTTATACAGAAAATTGAATTTGAGTTTGTGAAAATTATCAACCAGTTATTCTGTTTTTTATTCAAGTGCGTGTCTACGCTTCCTGATTAAGTTTGTGTGGCTTTATTTTGAATATTTTAGAATGAGACTCTGTCTTTGAATGATTTTACTATTCATTTATACCTTTTCTTGTATTTTATACACTTTTTTAAAAACCTTCCTTCCTTTTGAGTTGTATTTTCAGATCTATATATTAGAACTTGGGTGGATTGAAGGTTTTCCAGTGATCACGTTAACTGGGAAACATCAGAGAATTTCACGATGCTTATCACAAAGGACACGACATGTTTCAGAGTTTTGAGAGCAGTAACTTAAAATTTCAAGTTAGGAGCAGATTTGGTTATCTTCAGGTCACAAATAGTAGTACTTTTGATTATTTGCTTTATATGTTAAGATAAAACCTGAGTTTCTTGTTTAGATCATAATTTTTAGGTTCACCTCTGGAGAGCTTTAAAAAGGTCATATAACCATCTAAAGTGCTACAGACACCCGGACATATCTGTTTGTAGTAAAATGTAATAATCTAACAGACTGTTTGAAAATTGTATGATTGAAAAATGTTAATGAGTTAAATGTTAATGAGTCTATTATTTTCCCTTTCTGCAGCTCCGGCTCACAGAATGAACCTTCGATCACTTCGCCGTCATAATCTTTGAGTTTATATTCGCAGAGTACGCACAATGCATTCTGACACCGTAAATACTTCATCCGTGAAACTCTGTTCGTATTTTTTTATCGAAGACCCCTCGCAACTTGGATATTCTGACAACATCGCCGACCTTAAATCCTGTCTTTATTTATTTTTTTCGCTTGTCTCGTGGTGTAGGCGTACCGTACAGATTGTGAAACACTTGAAGGCCCTTCGTCACATCAACCGCGCATTTTTATACTGCTGTGGTGAGTGTTGTTATAGCTTTTTACTAAGTCTGGTAGGACTTCCACGCACCGTCTAGTGTTCTTAGCAGTGAAATTCTAGTCTTTAGCGTTCGGTTAAATCTTTCAACTACGCTCAAAGGTGAGCCCGTCTTCCTATCGCAAAGGTCTGCCTGAAACTGTTTGAGAGGTCTTGTAACAAAAACTCTGTTCCTTGGAAAATGTATCCTCGCCGGTTTATGCAGAGTATCGGAGTCTTGAGATGATAAAAAGTCTTTCACATCTTCCACCCTAACTTTCTTTCTTTCTACCCCGCCGAAACTACCAGGATGACTCGGCTTGTAATATAACCTCTTCATAACACGTTTCTCCGCCATCTCTAAGTACAATTAAATTCACCCCCCTCTAACCGTCTGTCTGAACTTCAAAAGACCTCAGACGGAAGGAAGTTTGGGGGGGGGGGGGATAAATGCGCAGTGGACATACGGTGGACAAATGGTCCACAAGTGGCGAGGGGAGGGGTTTATTGGGGGGCCATAAATCTTTCGGCTTGACATATAATATCATATCTGTCTCTCTGGTAGATTTTCAGATGGTAGACCTCAGGCGTGGTTTCATAGCTGTATAGATCGACGTGTGGCGATACTCCACCACTCTTAAATTTGACTAACAACCCCCGGCCATCATCAAGACGCCACGTCTTTTTCATCAACAGATCTTTCTCCATGTTTTTTCCCTGCCGAGTAACGATTCCACTGCTATGATCACACTTATGTGAAACATTTTATATACAGTACAGTACAATGCACGCCCACTTTCCCCTCTCACATCTGTTTCTCATATTACTACATCTGGTTCTCATCAGCCTTCAGCCCGCAACATACAATGGCAACCTTGTTTTTAGTAAATTTCCCGCTCTTTTCCTCATGATCACACCCGTAGGGTATGAGCTCACTCAGGAAGGCGGGCCTTAATGTAAACAGACATCGGTATGCATATTATTATCACATCTGGTTCTCATCAGCCTTCAGCCCGCAACATACAATGGCAACCTTGTGACAGGCTAACTTTCCCGCTCTTTTTCTGCTGGCACTGACACGTGATATTTACATTACTACATCTGGTTCTCATCATCATCCCTCAGCCTGACATATGAAACTTTCCCTCCAAAAAAAAAAAAAAAAACCCGCGATTCTTACCCCTGAACTCCCACTCAAAGAACCCTGCTCTCTGGATGGAAGTTCAACACATTCATGCAGACTACAGAGCAGCCAGTACACATCTACAATATAGCATATGCAAATCTTGACTCATTCTTACGCCTGGAAAGACAGAACCCCTTTTTTAAATTTCCCGCCTTTTACTCAGACATGACCTCATTCCGGAAGAATGGTGGGGCGGGGGCGAGGGGGGGCAGGCGGGGGGTGCTGGGGGCGGGACTTTTATTTTTCAGGTATTTTTTTTTGATGATTAAATTTATATGACGTCATACCATTTTGACAGAAAGTATATCCTTTATTCTCTAGTACGTTCACGTCCAGCCAATAACCCTTCAAACCCTCAAGCTAAAAACTCTTTTTTTCTTTCATGTTATTTTTTTTAAATAATTGACATTATATAAACCAGAGTTTAAAAAATAAAATGGGACAACGAGCAAGTGTGACAGTTTGGTTATTTTTAAGCAATTATTTGAAATTACAGGGGAAAAATACATACCGTGACATATACCGTTACCGTGAAGTGAAATTTCTGATATCGTGATATAAGATTTTGTCGTAGCGCCCAGCCCTCTCTGTGGTGAAGTGTTATCATTCCAGTGTGTGTATCACACAGAAGATGCTTCACTGTTTTCAGTTTACAGAGATGTGCCTTTTTAGCTTGTACAATGCATAATTGTGCTATTTTGAATAAAAAAACAGTTCTGTTGTGCTGGACCCTGTTGTTTGTATACATTAAATTTGGATGTTTTGAGCATTATTACACAATTAAAATCCTCAGTAATCCATCTCTGCCTTTTCCTTGATTATTCCCCGTGATGACCAAGCAAGTCTGTAGACTCATGATCAACCAACTTTTTTTATTAAATCGCAAGCACAATTGCAATCACAATATTGTCCACCTAAATGCCAATCTCACCTTTTCCCCAAATGGTGCAGCACTACTTCCTAATGTTTCAGAAACTCAGATATTGACCTGAACCCAGATATTAGCTGTATGTAAATGTAGTCCATGACGCAAGCACGTACGCAAGTTGTTCAAATACCCCCGGAAACTTGAGTTCCAGGGCTTTCTAACAGTTTTTTAATCGTTCCAAAAAGACAAACGGATCGGGAGTATATGCATTTAAAAAAAAAGCCATTTTTGAGACAATTTTCATCGGGTTTTTTGCCGCAGAGAAGAGACTTTCCATTACTTTTCTCCGTAATGGCAGCAAGTACGAGAGGCGTTCAAGTACCCCACGTGTGTGTGTGTGTGTGTGTGTGTGTGTGTGTGTGTGTGTGTGGTGTGTGTGTGTGTGTGTGTGTGTGGTGTGTGTGATCAGCAATCCTGCTTCAAGGACATTGAACCGTTAGCCATTAGCATGCAACCACGTTATCCCCAAGAGAAATATCTCATGTTATCATGATTGCGGCCTACGTCCCGCCCATCTGCAAATGCTGATGCAGCCTGTGACCTCCTGCCCCCTGCTGGGAGGAGGCTGCAGGCTCAGACCAACAGGCCCTCCTCCTGATCTGTGGCGACTTCGATCATGCCCCTCCGTCCTCCACTCTACCCACATTTAAACATTATGCCACCTGCTGCACCAGAGAAAATACAACACTGGCTTTATTTTTTATGCAAACAGCAAGGACGCTTACACCTGCTCACCACTGCTCCTCTGGGGAAAGGTGACCACTGCATGGTTCATCTCCAGCCTGCTGTGACCCGCACAGTGAGGAGATGGCCTGCTGAGGCTGAAGAAGCCCTCAGAGAGCGTTTGGAGACGACTGTGTGGGAAGAACTCTGGTCCTCATGGGGAGGACACCGACAGTCTGACCCACTGCATCATGGACTACATGAACCTTTGTGTGGAGAACACTGAACCCAGCAGGACAGAGCGCTGTTTCTCCAACAATAAACCGTGGATTGACCCAGAGAGAAAGGCTCTCCTGAAGGAGAAGAGTCTTCAGATCTGGAGACAAGGAGGAGCTGAAGTCTGTGCAGAGGGAGTTTAGGAGAAGCATCAGGAGGGGGAAGGGTCGATACAGGAGGAACACGGAGCAGAAAACACCAGAGAGGTCTGGAAGGGCCTGAAGACCATCTCAGACCATAAGGTTCCAGACTCCAAGGCTGCAGGAGACCAGGCGTGGGTCAATGATATAAACCATTTCTTCAACAGGTTTGATCCGGCTCCTGCCCCTCCCCCAACGCAGCCAACCCGGCTGCAACCCCCATTGTGTGCACCGCCTGGTCCCTGCCCTCCCTCCACCATCAACACCGCTCCTTTCTCTGGCTGCAGCACACAAAGACCCCCTACTGCTCCTCCTGACAAAGGTCCAGCTCGCCCATTCTCACCACCACATGAAGGCTGTGGAGAGGCTGGTCCTCGCCCATCTCCGCCCTCTAGTGTTAGCAGTCGGCCTACCGGCCTGGCATCGGGGTGGACCATGCTGTCGTCTTCCTCCTGGACAGAGTTCTGTCCCACCTGGAGCCTGGAAGCACTGTGAGAATCCAGCCGGCTCTCCTGAGGGACCAGCTGGCGGTCACAGGGGTGGATCACCACCTCTCGGGCTGGATCCTGGACCGCCTCACAAACCGAGCCCGGGACTGAGAGTCTGACATGGTGGTTTGCAGCACAGGAGTCCCTCAGGGAACAGTTCTGGCTCCTTGGCTTTTCACCCTGTTCTCTGCGGACTTCATGTTCAACTCGGCCAGCTGTCACCTGCAGAGGTTCTGTGATGACTCTGCGATCGTTGGTCTCGTCTCAAACGATGACGATCGGGAAAACAGAGAACTGATCCAGAACTTTGTGGACTGGTGTCAGCAGAACCGCCTCCAGATCAACTCTGGAAAGACCAAAGACTTTGTGGTGGATTTCCTCAGGCGGCGTTACAAACCCCCAGCACGGTGAACATCCAGGTGTTCCCCTCAACAATAAACTGGACTGGTGTTAGAAGAACTGTTATGCCTTTAACCACATGTCCTTTATTATCGCTGCTAAAATGTCGTAGCTCTGCACAATATGTTATCATGAGGGAAAAAGTCCACAGAGTCGAGACACGTGTTTCACTGCACTGTGACCTCTTTACCTCCGTCAGCATAACGTATAGGATGAAAGTTCACTGTTGCCTAATACCCCTCTCCCACTGGCTAAAAAACCCACTTAAACCCGCCAATACCCGGCTCCTCGTGGCAGTGGGAAAGGGTTTAAACAGCATTCCGACCCGGGTCGATAAACCCTGCAGGTGACCCGGGTTTTAATCGGCTCGGCTTTAGTGTGAAAGGCAGACCCGGGTCAACGCGGTAATACACTGATGAATTACGTGATGACGTAGCTCTCCTAAACTAGACCAGACACACACCACACCCACATAAACTAGACCAGACACACACCACACACTCACAAACTAGACCACACACACCACACTCACATAAACTAGACCAGACACACACCACACACTCACATAAACTAGACCAGACACACACACACTCACATAAACTAGACCAGACACACACCACACACTCACATAAACTAGACCAGACACACACCACACACTCCTCAATGTCAAAACAATCTTAACCTTAACTTATCGTGTGCAATCATCCATCATCCATTCAGCTCTGTGACACTCCTGTGTGTATACTGTTTTCTGTTTCTGATATTTTTCTATTATATTGTACATATATGTCTGTCTTAGATTATATTTAAATTATATTTAATATTTTGTGAGTTATATCTGTTATTTATTTGATTATATCTGTCAGATTTCTATGTAAATTATACTTAATTTACATCTGTTATTATTATAGTGTTCATACTGTATGTGTCGGTCCTATATTTAATTTATATCTGTTATTTATTTAATTATGTCTGTCTTAGATTTAGAACCTTAAAATTCATTCTGAAGTGGACAGGGAGCCAATGCAGTGACTTTAAACTGGTGTAATGTGGCCCCGCCCCCTGGTCCTATCAGGACTTTAAACTGGTGTAATGTGGCCCGCCCCCTGGTCCTATTAGGACTTCAAACTGGTGTAATGTGGCCCCCCCCCTGGTCCTATAAGGACTTTAAACTGGAGTAATGTGGCCCCGCCCCCTGGTCCTATCAGGACTTTAAACTGGTGTAATGTGGCCCCGCCCCCTTATCCTATCAGGACTTCAGACTGGAGTAATGTGGCCCCGCCCCCTGGTCCTATCAGGACTTTAAACTGGTGTAATGTGGCCCCGCCCCTTATCCTATCAGGACTTCAGACTGGAGTAATGTGGCCCCGCCTCCTGGTCCTATCAGGACTTCAGACTGGAGTAATGTGGCCCCGCCCCCTGGTCCTATCAGGACTTCAGACTGGCGTAATGTGGCCCCGCCCCCTGGTCCTCGTCGGCCCGTGCACTGCCGAGTTTCATAGTAACTGAAGATTCGAAACTGTTTGTGGGAAGGCCAGAGAGCAAGGCATTACAGCAGTCTGACCAACAGGAGATAAAAGCTGCATTAGCGCCTCTGTACTGGCCTGGGAGAGAAACGGGCGATTCTGGCTTTATTTTTAATGATAAAAAACAATTTTTGTGAGCAAGACACAGAGCCGATAAGAGATCATTTTTTAAAATGTCAGCCTCAAAATAAATGTTTACATCAAAAGCAGCTCTGCCGGTCATCTCTGCAACACTCCGCAGGAGCAGCCACGATCTCATCTTCCACGCTCACATGTAGTGAGCGCTGCGACGGCCAAAGACGCCAGAGGGTGAAATTTCAACTTTAATTCCGTGGGTCTTTTGAATTTTGCCTCATCATTTTTTGTTCTGAGGATGGCTTCTCGGTCTCCCTGTGACGGGATTTGGGCCCTCGGCCCTCGCAGCAGATGATAAACTGTTCGTAACCTTTTGAGCTTTTATCTTTTGAAAGTTGCTCTGCTATGCGCTGAGAACCGACGTTCTCTGAAATTATTGCACCGTGCGGGGACTTTCGGATGTACGACCTCATTTGGAGAACTGAAAAAACGTTGGTTTCCAAATGATGCTGTGCACACAATACACCATGGTGTCTCCCTGCATGGAATACACCAAAGGCCTCTACATACGCCAAGCGAAGCCGGACAAAGTTGGGCTGGTTGACATCAGCCAACAGCCGAACAAAGTTCGCCTGACATTTCATACTCCAGGGGCCACACCCCCTCTGAGGCCCACACCCCCTCACTGCAGCCTCCGCTTCGCCACATGTTTCCAACAACAACACAGAGAGACGTGTAACAACGGCGTTTTGAGTGGAAGAAACGATGGAGGATTAGTTATTGAGGCTTTGCCTTTAAAGGGGAACGGTCGTTTTTACAATCTGGACCTTATTTCACATTCGTCACAACACATTTACTCACCCGTTTGACTTTTGTGTGATTTGCAGTTGGTTCGGAGATAATTAGATGCTCCCATATCCATATAACAGCAGCGGGCGGGGCGCCGACATGCAGCCGTTACAGACGCTCTTTTCTCTTATGTTTGTTGTGGGGTGGTAGATACATGTAAATTTATTAAGTCAGCATCACTTAGCGCTACTGGGAAGTCTGTAAACCGGCTAGATTGAGCAACTCTCCGGGAGCGCTGAAGCGATGATGTCATCACACTGCGCCGTGGCGCACATTCATTCTGTTTGTTTACATGGAAGTAGCGTCTCTGCTCTGCGGTCAGACCACGGCATCTCCATCGGCTTTTTTAGGCAGTCAGAGTTTATTTTCAGCTGGTTGTAACTTTGGTACAATGGTTCCAGTGTGCATACATCCTGCTGTGAAAGTGAAATGACCAGCTGGACGTCACTGAGCTCACAGGCTCCCACTGCGTGACCGGGATTTATTGAAGCTATGGCTAATAGCGCTCAACACGGACCCCAGCATCACAGTTCCAACTTTACCACATTTGGATTATCGGGTGTGTAGTGCCCACTTCACATCGAGGACTTCTTCCCAGTTCAGGAATGAAATGAAGGCCAGAAGATCCAGAGAATGAACCTCAAAAGAAGCCATCCAGCGGCTGCAGGAGGAGGACAGGTCGAGGTAACGTGATGCTAACGCTATTCATTTTTTTCACTCCACATCTGTATTATACCAAGACCAGCTGAACCCTAATCTGAAGGATCGGTATCACCAAAACATTGATGAGATTGGCAGAGTAGATGGACAACTTTTAAAGCTCCCATATTATGCTATTTGTCAGTCACGTCATATCGGTCTCAGAAGCCCAAAAACATAGTATTAAGTTTGTTCTCCCTAAATTCATCCTATGTTTGGAGTTTCAGCGGTCTAAAAACTAATATCTAAACATATTATTGTTACAAA
The DNA here is from genome assembly GCF_902148845.1 of Salarias fasciatus. Taxonomy (NCBI): domain Eukaryota; kingdom Metazoa; phylum Chordata; class Actinopteri; order Blenniiformes; family Blenniidae; genus Salarias; species Salarias fasciatus. Next base: position 33,792,244 of record NC_043755.1, on the reverse strand, counting down.
ACCATTGTAAAGTGAATTTTGCATAATATGGGAGCTTTAAGATTGTTGGTGCTTTTAGAGCAAGAAATGAATTCTGACACAAGAAGTAACCACTTAAAGCGATCAGATAGGAACATTCAGCAGCACATGCATGCATCTGAGAGTGAGCGGCTGGGATCAGACCTGACTGCGGCTGGTTGCGGAGGCGGTGGGATCTGGTCAGGGAGACTCTCCGGTGGGCCAGCTCACAGTCGTCACACAGAGATCCGTTACAGTCCAGGCACCAGAACTTGGACAGCGAGGTGTCGCAGTTACTGCAGAGCTGAGGAGACAAACATGTCCATCATGACCAAAGGCCTCCAAACACGGGTTGTCAAACGTTCTGCACTCAGGAGGAATGAGGCGACGTCTTCGGCGCACATGAGCTGTTTCAGCCAGCACTAACGCCGACTGGAACGAAACATTTCCATGCCATAGAAAAAAACGAGGTTGATAAAACATTCACAGTTTCTCTTCCTCAATCCCATCCAACACCTGTGGGCTGATCTGAGGAGGGCTATGCTCAGGAGATCCTCGTAGTCTGTCACATTTGGAGCAGTTTTGCAAAGAAGAGGGGGAAATATCGCCACGTCAAGACGCTCCACGCTGACAGGCTTCTACCCGAAACACTGAGTGCAGGAATGAAAGCCAAAGCCAAAAAGCCAAATCCCTGCTGCAGCAAGGATTAGTTTAGAGGTGTGGATATTTATGCAACCAGGTTTTTTCAGCCTTTCTATTTTTTATTTTTCCCTTTTAAAGGTTTCATTTTTTCCCCCAATTCCATTGTACAGGTGTATAGGTCACATTTAAGGTGGATAAAGTTGTGAAACTGTTTGTCTTGCTGTCATTTTTTTACATCACGTAAACCTGGCATTTCAACGGGGGAGTGTAGACTTTTTATATCCACTGCATTTTGTCTGTTTCGGAATTCCTCCATCTCTCTGTTTGAGTACTGCATGTTTCAGCTTCCTGTTCCAAACAAACAGGTTGTTCAGTCCTGATTCACCGGCAGAGGAGGTGTGTGTCACGATGGCAGCTTGACGCACAATAGCTGTGAATGCTTTTTTAAACAATACAGCCGGACGTTCTTCATAAATATATACAAGTGGTTCTGCGTGAGCTTAGTTTTGTCAGAGAATGAGCTTATTAACTGAGTGACATCTCCCACTGCTACATTAGTTTAGCTGGAGCTAAACCACATTAAAACTGAACAAAAGTCGAACAGGATATTCCAGAAAAAGGACAATATAGGTTTAAAATCCACAGTGATCAGGTTATTGACCAGTACTGAGGAGTGCCGACTGAGTAAAGTGATTCAAATCAAATCACCCAGAATATCTTCACTGAAGTCCATCATGAAGTGTGTCTGAGTGGAACTGGGCGAGCTGCTCGGTGTTTATTTGTGGTTGGGCGGTAAATCAGCGTGGACGGGGAGTTCCCAGGACAGCTGCTGCGATAGCCTTGAACACGGTCACTGAAAACCCTGGAGGAGTGAAACTCCCAGAAATACCAGGCGGTGCCTGGAAGGACGCAGGAGTCTGATTATCACGAGAGCCGAGAGAAGGTCGAATTCTCATGAGTGACATTTAAAGTACATTAAAAAAAAAAAGAAGAAATCTGCATTGATCAGACAAGCATTCGTGGATCATATTCACAGCAGTGAGTGATCGGTGCAGATAAAGCTCAATTTGCACATTCAGGATATTTTACAAATGTTGATTTCTTCCACACATTTCATCATCATGTCAAAGAGGCCAGAAAGAAAACTACACTTTGGTCAGGAATCGAACCCTGATCCTCCCCGAGTCACTTTAACACGGCCTTGTAGAGGACTGGTAAACTCAACACACACGCCAAAAAGTAAAACTTAAGCTGAGGAAAGTCACACACACACACACACACACACACACACTTCAGACGAGCGGCGCCCACAGTCAGTCCTCCTGGGCCGGTGTTCTGGACGAACTGGTGTCCCTGCTAACTGGTGACCGAGAGAAACCTGGAGCGGCATCGGCAGCGTCCACTGTGACGAGCAGCAACAACGAACGCTAAGAGAGTAACTAGGGAAGCAAAGTTTATTTCTCGAGTGCTTTTCTCAGATAAAATCAAAGTGCTGTCCAAAGGTACAAAGACGAAGATTTTACCCATCGTGCTTTTCACTGGCGAGGTATTCGACTAAAACCTTCTCACAATAAATGTCTTCACGTTCTTTTTAAAGGACTCCACAGACCTGGCCGTACATCTACTGATGAATCATGTGACAGCCGTCCGATTCTCTGCTCTTTCAGTGATCACAAAGGATTCAATAAGTAACATTCCTCATAACGCTGCCGCCCCCGTCCAATCAGAGAGCGCTGCCTGGGTTGCCAGTTTCTGAGAGTCTACTTGATTTTGGACAGTTATGAGGAGACAAGCCGGCGGTTTGTCTTACCTGCTGACTCAGGTGGAGTTCGGGGTCTGTGGACGTCATCTCCTACGAGACAGAAGACAACACGTTCAAACACAGACTGTAAACATCAGTGCTGTCAATCCGGCACATTTTTTTTAAAAAAACTACATCGCAGACCCAACTAATCGCGATTATCGCACAATCTGTGAGCCTGTAATCAGCACACAAAATCACCCATTTAACCCATACATTGGTTTATTTCAGCGTGCAGGGAGAGCAGAGCACGTGTTTCACTCCTGCACAATTCTTCTGTAACTCGCTCCTGCGCAGCAGCTTAACATTAGCAACAGGAAGTGGAAATGACGAAGATGGCAGCTGGTCTGCCTTTCAAAATAATGGCATCGTTAAAAAAAAATAGATCCTAACACGTTGAAATGCAACCATTAACACGTTCATCTTACCAGCACGAGTAAAACAGAACACAGAAAGGCGTCATGTCGGAAATGCTTTGGAAGCCATGACGACCGCCGTACGACCGAAATCCAACCACCATCCAACCCCAGCACGACCGCGGTCCAAACAACGTACAACTGCCGTCCAACTGAAGTATGACCACCATCCAACCACCGTACGACCGCCTTCCAACCGCCGTATGACCACCATCCAACCACCGTACGACCACCTTATAACCGCCGTACGACCGCCTTCCAACCGCCGTACGACCGCCATCTGAACAGTCGGGACACATCCATTTCTCTTCACGGACCTGTTTCGTCCGTTCCCCTCTCTTTAGGGCCTGTTCCCCTCGTTCCCCTCTCTTTAGGGCCTGTTCCCCTCGTTCCCCTCTCCTTAGGGCCTGTTTCCCCCTGTCCCCCTCTCTTTAGGGCCTGTTCCCCTCGTTCCCCTCTCTTTAGGGCCTGTTCCCCTCGTTCCCCTCTCTTTAGGGCCTGTTCCCCTCGTTCCCCTCTCCTTAGGGCCTGTTTCCCCCTGTCCCCCTCTCTTTAGGGCCTGTTCCCCTCGTTCCCCTCTCTTTAGGGCCTGTTTCCCCCTGTCCCCCTCTCTTTAGGGCCTGTTCCCCTCGTTCCCCTCTCTTTAGGGCCTGTTCCCCTCGTTCCCCTCTCTTTAGGGCCTGTTTCCCCCTGTCCCCCTCTCTTTAGGGCCTTTTCCCCTCGTTCCCCTCTCCTTAGGGCCTGTTTCCCCCTGTCCCCCTCTCTTTAGGGCCTGTTCCCCTCGTTCCCCTCTCTTTAGGGCCTGTTCCCCTCGTTCCCCTCTCCTTAGGGCCTGTTTCCACCTGGCATCTGACGGTTCTGACGGTGCTGCTGGCGCTGTGGGGGAGCGCCACCTTTCAGGGAGTTCAGGGATCTTGTCGGGGTGAGAAGACGTGTGGAGAGGAGGAAAAGCCAGAATAGGGGAAGGTGAGGATGAACTACATGTGGACTGCGTGAAAGACAAGAAAGCAGCCAACAGCTGAGAAATGAGAACCTGTGTGATTCTGTAAGAATTCTATCAAAATAAAACTAGGCTCCCGGCTCTGCCGCCGATCGTTCTAGGGAACGCGCAGTCGATCCGCCACAAACTTGATGAGGCAGAGGCGTGGATCACAGTCAGGTGATCAGGAACACCTGCCTGCTTGTCTTCACTGAATCCTGGCTCAACGACTCAGACCTGGATGAGGATCTGTCACTGAGCGGCTTTGGGATCCCGCTGAGACTGGATCGTAACAAGGAAGTTACTGGCAAGTCACGCGGAGGAGGAGTGTGCTGCTCCATTAACCAAAGGTACTGTGACACTGTGGTGGTGCGAGAGAAGATCTGCACACCTGACACAGAACTCGTGCATCTCTCTCCAGCCCTTTTTCTTGCCGCGCGAGTTTCAGCAGTTGTTTTTCACTACTGTGTACGTGCACCGGCGTGCAGACGCTGCAGCCGCTGCACAGCTGATCGGTGACGCCACGCACCGGCTGGATAGTATCTGCCCCGACGCCCCAAAATTTATCCTGGCTTTAATCACTGTCGTCTGAGAGATACTCTTAAGACTTATGAACAATATGTCAGCTGTGCCACAACACAGAGGAACACGACCATAGCTTTGTGCTATGGCGGTGTGAATGGAGCGTACAAGTCAATGCCGCTCCCTCCGCTTGGATCCTCGTATCATAACTGTGTTTATCTCACGCCGCGGTACGTCCCTGTGTTCAGGCGCTTGCCTGGAAAAAGCGAGGAAAAAGACTGAAATGTTGGTCTGAGGACAGCGTTTCTACTCTTCAAGCTTCATTTGAATGTACTGATTGGGACTGCTTCTTCGATTCTTCTGATGATATAACGAAATGTGTGACTCGATCTCATCTTATGTCACGTTTTGTGTGGATTCAGTTATTCCGTCAAAAAAGGTTATTTACCCAAATAACAAGCCATGGGTAACTAAAGAGCTTAAATCAGCTATCAATAAGAAGGAAGTGATTTATTGCATTGGTGACCAATGGGAGAAAAAAGAAATCTCCAGAGAAGTGAAAAAAGAGCTTAGAAAGGTCAGACTTAAAGGTTGTATAGAGGATTTTCCATGGAGAGAGAATCCAGTGACAGTTAGTCCTTTTTGAAATGCTGCCATGCGTGACCCACACCCCTCCTCCCTGCTCTCTCGGGAGGACCGCCTCCTCCTGACGCAGAAAGTAGCATGTAGCAACTTAGCATCATAGCGCTAACACATAGCTACCAACGTGTCCTTTTGAACAACACAAAACACAGTGAATATGAGTAAAACCCTGTCCCTGAGCCGTCCCTGGTCTCGGTGGATCAGAGGAGGACGGGGAGGTTTGTGTGGAGCTGCAGGACTGGAGCAGACTCGGAGCTCACAGCTGATCTGTGTGGCTGCAGCCTGCAGGCTAAACAAAGACCAGCCCCGCTCCGGATGACCCGCATCCTCACGCAAGCAGGAAAAGATCCGCGAGGATCTTTTTTTCTGGAAGCCGAACACAGCGAGTCTGTGCCGCCTGGCAGTCTGTTAACCAGGACCACTACATCCAGTCCTGAGGCGGCTCCGAGAAGCAGTGAGGCAGAAGCGTCCGGAGCTTTTGCGGGATGGCAAGTGGTGGCTGCACCGCGATGGCGCCGGCGCACCGGGCCCTGCGCGTAATGCAGTTCCTGGAGAAAAACGATGACCCTGCTGCCTCATCTGCCCTATTCGCCGGACTTAGCCCCCTGTGACTTTTTTCTCTTCCAAAGAATTAAGAAAGAGCTGAAGGGCGGAGATTTGAGGACGTCGAGGAGGTTAAACAAAAATCGAAGGACGCACTGCACGGCATCATTACGCGCGAGTTTTCAAACGCCTTTTAAAGCTGGAAAACACGGAAGCAACGGTATATTCAAATCAGCGGGGATTACTTTAAAGGCGACAGCTTTGAAAAATTGTTACAATCAAACACAATAAAAGTTATAACCACAGTCCGTTTTTTTTCCGGTACCCCCTCGTATTTATGTTGAACATGTTTTTTAAAAAATTCTGACTGACGCAATGGTTCCACTCTGGATCATTTCTGAATTCGTTCTGTATCTCGAGTAAAATGGACCGAAGACTGGACTAGAACTGAAATGTGTGCTAATATTATGAACCTGAAACGATACTATCAACATGTAATAATACTGTGATTACAAACTTGTATTTTTTTTGACAATAACATCCTTATGAACGACTTTCATCATGTCACAATGGGTCAAAACAAGGGGCGAGTGGGGGATGGAGACGGCACAATCAGAAACTGGTAGGAGAAGAAAAGCCCCTGAAAAATGGCCGAGGGGAAAACCTTTAGAAACCTGAGACAGCAGGAAGTTACGAGGACGGACTTTCCAAAAGAGACTTTTATCTTCTTTTACCTCAAGTCTCTGTTGATTACTAGTATAATTGTGGAATTAGATTTTGAAAGTGTGTGGAAAGTCCGGGTGGCGCACCTGGCCACGCCGCATGGTTTCATTTGAGCATCACACACAAAGACACCCAACGCACGCCGCCAGGTCCAAAACCTCCGAAGAAAGAAAAAAACATTTGGTTCAACCGGCGTATCGGAATGCTAAAGGAGAACCAGCGTCAGAACTGGGATCTAAACCGTCACACAGGCAACAATCACGGCTCGGTCAGTTGTTGTGGTCGAGGGCGAAAAAAGTCCTCCGTGTTTTATGACTGTAAGTTAGTTAAAGTCACCAGAAGGGAGAAAAAATGCTTTCATTAACACGAAGTGGAACGTTTAACGGGTAACGCATGAGCTGCGCCTACTGGCTGATTCAGACCACACTGGCTTTTGGTAGGAAAACACATTAAAAAAGGAGCATGTTATATTAATCAGAGAAGAAATTCTAATTTAAAAAACATTTAAAAAACTATCCATTAGGGTCAAATTAGGGAATTAAATTTTGATCCCGTCATACCGTCTCCACATTTTACCCCGGTATAAGGTATTACCGAGACTAATTAAAAACTAGAATTTGGCACTCAGAGAGCGCAGACCTCCGCCACGGCTCAAATCAGTCACCAACAACAATAAGAACACCAGATATAATAAAACAACGTTGTGATCGCGGGTGTGATCGGAGCGCAGCACAGGCAGCACAGGCCCCCCGTCGGCGGGCCTGCCCAACCATGTGAAAGACTCCCTATCTCTCAATGATAAAGAATCCTGTAAAAAACTCCTGGATCCAGACAGTGATCCGGATCATCACCAAAATTTAATGGCTTCTAAGTTAGCCCAAGACCCTCCTTTCCACAAAGTTTCATTGCAATCCGTCCATAACTTTTTCCGTAATGTTGCCAACAGACCAACCAAGCAACAAACCGACATGATTACATGACCTCCTTGGTGGAGGTAATAATACTCAAGGCTCAGACAGCATCACCAAACTGTTGGCTTGTCTCTACACCGTTTAGAAACTGAATACAAACACTAATAATGAAACAATAACAACATAATATGCTCAATATTGACAACTTTTATTCGCAACAGTGCAAAAGTGCAAATACAACAATGAAATTAACGTCAGCATCTAGAACACAAATATCAATTAAATAACAGCCTGAACAACTCTGAACATCAAAAATGGCTTTTAAAATGTGTAATACAGTCAAACATTTAAATGAACAAGATCCAGAACACTTTTGCAAATGCGCCGTGCACATATTAGATTACAGCTTGAACGACTTTGAATAACAAATACAGTTTATAAAAAAGTGAAAAAAGCAAAGAAACAACACGCACACACACACACACCACACAGTGCCAGTGTGAGCTGGGTGGGAAGTAGCAACAGGTTTACTCAAGATTTTTAGCCAGAAAACCAGCATGTTAACCTTTTCGGCTGTAACAGGGAACGTTGTGAACTTTCAACACTTCCTGCGGTGCTGAAAACCCGTTCAGATGGCGAGCTTGTGGCACAGACGCACAGGCACTTTCTGGCCACTCGCGACATCAGGGGAAAACGCCTGGCAGCGCATTCCCACCCAGCAGGGGGCCGTCGTCTCCTTGAATCACGGGCTCCGAACAGTAGGCTGTTATTTCAGCTCCGACTCGGTCCTCTGTGGTGCCGACGGGACCGGACGCTGCATCGGCTTGTTTTTGCAGGAGACTTCCCAGAGTCACCTTTCTTCGTGGGGGTTCAGGTTGCGCCTCTTCCTGCTCCACTCTCACGGCCACTGGACCTGCTGGTGCTCGCCCCTCCAAGCTCACGATCTCAGCCTGTGATTCCGCCCTGGCCTCAGCCGATGCGCTGCCATCAGTCTCATATCCTCCACCGTAACGAGGGTCCAGGAAAGTGCATTTTCGCATTAATTTGCGCACTGAATCGGACCCATACTTGGCCTTCGGGCTGGACGATATAGTCAAAAATTAAATCTCGATTTTTTTTTTTTCTTGAAATCCGATTAACAATTTTAATCGATTTTTCTCTGTGTAAAGAAACACAATTACACATTTTTCAAAAATAGGATGTTTTATTGAATGCCAAAACATCAGCATTTAACTGTGTTGGCAATATAGTTATTTACTGAAGTAGTTTTAACAAGAACACTTGCATGGGCACTGCACTGAATAAATAAAAGGAAAACTGGAGAAAAAAAACAATTTATAAAAAAAAAAAGCACATATAGATCAAATTTAAGTGGGTTCAGATCCCACACAGATCAAAGTTAAGCACCGACAAAAAGCGATTAAGGTTTCATTTTCACTTTTGTCATATTTGCGCTCTTTATTTCATTTTGTGCCTTATATCAGCCTTTTCTTTTTTATTTTTCTGATAATTCGGCCGAGTGCGTGATGGCAGAAGACGAGGAACGGACCGTGTTTCACCGTTAAAGCGCCGCGGTGTGGGATTCTCGTGGCGCCGGGAGAGATACGATGGGCGGGGAGAGCGAGCATTCTCTGTCCGCGGCTGGGACTCTTCTCTAACTCTTCTCATTTGTAAGAGAATGTTGACTAGTCTGTGCTACAGCGCCAGTCCTCCTGGTGTGGCGACTGTGTGTATTACACACGTCCGGTAAAAATGGCGGAGGGACAGAAAAAATTTAACTCGATGTTGCGATTTAATATTTTTCACATCGATTGAAAATATAAAGTCGAATTAATCGAATTAATTCGATACATCGCCCAGCCCTACTTGGCCTCCAGCTTTTTCCGAATTCCGGCTTTGATTGACTTTGTCAGCTGGAGGTCGTTTTCTGTCCCTGCTTAGCTGGAGTACGGGGAGGACAGAGGAGCTCGTCACAATGTTCTCCTGACAAAATATCGGTGAAGTCACCGCCTGGTTTCAGCGCGACGTGAACAGCTTTGAAGACATCCGAGTCCTGCCGGGTCAGGGACGGCCGCTCCGTCTGTCGTCAGACAAGACGAGTCTGACCGCCTGAGCCGGCTCCAGGAGGCGCTCCACCATTGCCAGTTTGGAGCCCCAACGGGTTGCACAGTCCTGCCGATGGATGAATTAATTAATACATAAATAAATGAATTAATGAATGAATAAACAAATGAATGAGTGAGTAAATAAAAAAATGAATAAATGAATAAATAAAGGAATAAATAAATAAGACCATGATTCTATTTTTAGTTCGCCTACGTCACAACTGTTTCAGATATTCAGATACAAATTTCTGCTTACCGTTATGAGACTGTGTTCTGGGAGTCCCATCTCCACTTGCTTCTTCTGGAGCTCTCTCTTGCGTTGCCAGCTGAGTGAAAAGGCCCCGACAATACTGCGGCACAGTCCGATGGCGCGCCGGGTTTTTTGCCTCTGGTCATGCAATGTATTCGTGACAGCCAGGCTGAGATTGTGACCGAAGCAGATCAGCCACGGCCAATGCAGGGACCTGATTGCAGCAGAAATGTTGGCGGCGTTGTCAGTGGTTATTCGGGGTGTAACGATACGCAAAAATCTCGTTTCGATACGTACCTCGGTTCTGAGGTCACGGTTCGGTTCGGTTTCGATACAGTAGGGAACAAAATGCAAAACCTAAATCTTCTTGCTGTGGTCCATGCTCCCCATGTCCGCGTGTCTGTGTCTTTGCGGCACATCACCGATGCCAACGCTCTTCTCTCCTGCTACATTTGGGCTCAGCTGTGTACGCCTTTTTTTTCTGTTTCTGAATCTCGGGGCGGTGCCGAGCGATTAGATACTTTCACTCAGGGTGCGAACTATGGGGGGCCAGCGGGGTCTCAGCCCCCCTTGATGAGACATGAGCCCCCCTGAAAACATGATTTGTGAAATTTTGGGGGGGCCCTAAATATTGGAAAAATGCTGTTTCCCCCATGTATTTCCTTTAATTTATTATTCTTGATTTAGTATGATCATGATCATGAATTATATGCAGATTTAGGCCAGTTTTAATGGATGATTTGAGCATCACTATTTCACTTTAATAAAGATGCCGACCTGCATGCAGTACTTGTCCTCACCATTGAAGCGTGGGGGCGCTATGCCTAAAGCGTCACTTAAAGCAGACATGTTCCCTCCGAGGCACGCGCACCCCCCCAATAAGTGAGCCCCCCGACAGCCGCGGTACAGTTCGCACACAGACCTTCTCCTCCTCCTGACAGAGTCTGCTCTCTCCGTCCTCCAGCTCTTCTCTGAGTTTCTTCAGACAGAGTTGCAGCCTGTTCGCTTCACAGACTCACTTTTCAAAGTCAGCGTCTGTCATGGTTTGTTTGCGGTGGCGCTCTGGCGCATGCGTGTACCGGCGCGACGTGCGCATACGTGCAACCTGGTCACAAAATCTGTCCTGCGCGCGGACGTCCGTGGACAGAAGTTCATGACATTCCGTCCCAGGGACCAATGCGCCACGCGGACATGTGCAGCCTGGACGACTGCTAGCAGCAGCAATCATGGCTGCAGGTGTAGCTGCACATGCTAGCGGCAGAACGTAAACACACGCACCATCCGGCCCGTGAGCCGGGGAAAAAATAAAACTTTGGCCCGTGAACTCACCCGTGCACAGTCCTGTACCGAACCGAACGGCCCGTACCGAAACGGTTCAATGCTAATACATGTATTGGTACAGCCCTGTGGTTATCGCTGAAAAAGTTTTTTCTCGTCAAGTTGCCAGTCCTGAAGTGCAGCTCTGAGCGCCGCCTCGAGGTTGTCCACCGTATGACTCTCAGGGAAATATGTTGTTTGGAGGCATTTGGATTCAGTTTCCACTCAGGAGTAATGGCGTGGACACGTTATAATCCGCACATTCACTACGCTGTGGAACACCAACAAATAATATTGTAGTTACGACATTGAAGCAAATACTGGGAACTACTTTTTCTTTAGAGATCACTACGCCCAGACGCCATGTTTAGTAAGTAGTTCCGTCTTAGCAATCTTCGCATAAACAACTCAATCTGGTAATTTTGCATTAATATTCCACAGCGTAGTGAATGTGTGGATTATAACGTGTCCACCAAAGTGTTTTGGGGTTGTTGGATTGTGTATTTGATGAGTTTGACGAAGGGGAACAAAAATACCGTCCACTTCCATTGTGTCCGTCCCGAAAACCTTCCCCGACTCACCTCTGAATAAACAACAGCTCGCCCTCACAAACACAGTAAGTATGCTGTTCAATGACTGAGGAATTGCGCTAAATGGGCCAATTTGCCAAAATGTTGAAGTATGGCTTTAAAGCTGAGGATGGATTTGATCAGTGATGTATAAACCAGGGCGAAAACGTCTTTGCTGATGTTAAAAGAGCCAAAGTTCCTGAGCAGGTGGAGACCCTGCTGTGCCTTCTTATAAAGACAGTCTGAGTGCTGCCAGAGGACAGGCAGCTGTCCATCTCTGTCCCCCGGTGCCTGAAGCGGAGCTCCTCCCTGAGCTGGAGGGCTGGTTCGAATAGCTGTTGCCCGCTGGCAGGCACCCGAGTGCCGCAGCAAACAAACACGTCGGACTGTGTGAAGCTATCAGGCCGTCAATGGTAAATGGACTACACTTGTACAGCGGTTTTTACCCTGCACTGACAGAGCCCAAAGCGCTTCACACTGCAGTATCACATTAACCCGTTCACACCATACTGGGTGGTGGTAAGCTGCTGCTGCAGCCACAGCTGCCCTGGGGAGACTGACGGAAGCGAGGCTGCCAGTCTGCATCATCGGCCCTCCAACCACCACCAACCATTCACTCTCACACTTCCACACTTAGGCAAGGTGGGTGAAGTGTCTTGTCCAAGGACACGAACGACAGCTTTACGCCTGCGCGGGCGGGGATCGAACCGCCAACCTTTCGGTTATAAGACGACCCGCTCTACCATCTGAGGTACTGTCTGGAGCAACGGGAATGCCTTCGAGGATGCATGATTCGGGTCACAAAATTATTCGCCAAATGTCATCATAGCGACGAATATTCAGATATTCGGGACCAGCCCTACTGAGCACAGCTGTTGAGTTTTGAGGGCGTTGAGCTCCAGTGAAGGACCAGTGTGTGAACCTCGTGCTGGGCCCGGGTCGGTGATGTGAGCCCCCGGGGCCACGTGGTCTGCATACTCCACAAGCATGGAGCTGGTCCTGAGAGCCCCGTTTTTAAAAACACTGATAAACACATGCTGTGGTCTGTCCAGCAAAAAGTCCTTCATCCACAAAATCACTGTGGGGTGAATCCGGGGGTCAGAGAGGTGGCGTGTTTACATCTTAAAAAAGCAGATGAAAAATCCATGAATAAGATCCTCGTATGTGAGCGTAGAGAGAGTCCAGCTCAGGGGTCTGCAAGCTGCGGCTCCATGAAGCCTTCACCACGTGATACCTGAATAAACATTTCACTTATATGATTCGTCACTCTTGGTTCAAAGGGATTCAGAAAAGGTTCAAGTCAAATTGGGGAAAAATAGCAAACCCACAAGAAATGGGCAAAGTATGATAGAACAGCTTAAAAAAACTGAAATGTCTCCAATTTGTAAAAAGAAAGTGAGATATGGCAGAAAAAAACATAGAAAACTGTCTAGAAAATGGCTAAAACAGCCAAAATTTCAAAACTGTCAAAAAAAAAAGCTTAAAAGAGAAAGAAAACTGTTAAAATCAGGTACAAAAATAGAACTACAGTAATGAAATGTTCACTTTTTTGAACTGTAGAAACTTCATGAATTCATCATGAGGTCTGGTTTTGTTTGTGAGTCTTCCTGAGCTGCATTCGCCTCGTTTTAAAGGTTAAATGTTCTTTATGGCTCCACAACAACGTGACTTGACGGAAAGTCACTGAAATGGCTCTTTTGGTCATAAAAGAAATGGTAAATTTCTCCACGTGAGATAAATACAGTCTAAAGTCTGACGGCTGCAGAGCCCCGGTCCAGCTGCTGGGGGCTGAGAGCCAGCCCGGCATCACCGGGACCTCTTCCTGTTCTGCAGGCGAACTGAAGTTCATCGGAGTTTATCCAGTTCGCCTTCCAGCTCAGACAACAGCTGACGACTGAAAACTGTCCGTGCCTCTGCGGAGGATGGACGGGCAGCAGATACACGAGCGTGTCCGCGGCTGCTGGGGGGGGGGGGGGGGCAGATAAGAAGCAGACCAAAACTAACGTAACATCGGCCGACACGTCCCGCTCCCGAAACTACCACGGTTCACGCTTTTACACACAGAGACAAACATGCAGAGAAAGAATTTAACTTATGTTTTGTGGAGGGAAGAAAACTTTGAGGTTCAAGAGGGAAACTTGGATGAGTTTTTTCGGGACGCGCCCCGACTCACCGCTGGTAGTTTTTGCCCCGCTTCCGGTCCGTTACCGCGCTGCCCTCACGAACGTGGGAAGAAACAAAAAAAGTCATCAAGACGCTCCTTTTCTTCTCTTCTGCTCCGATTTCCAGAGTTTTCTGCCTCCACGGACTCTTTCCTGTCTGGATTCTTTGTGCTGAAACATCACACCCGGCCGGCCACACGGGACTTCCGGTTGGATTTTCAATACAAAAGCACACCGCCAACTTTCACAAAAGGCAACAAATAGCATTTTCTGTGTGCTTCCGATTGGATTTTCAAAATAAAAAGCTTTTATGGAAGTAGAAAAAACATTAAGGGTTTTGTGTATGTTTTTTGTGTATTTGATAAAACTAAAGCTATTTGTTCTGATCTGATTACTCTTGTTCTTAACCTGGACCTCTTGACTGTAATAAAGTTTGATGATGATGATGATCAGTAATGTGTGTTTTCAGCCTCAAATCTGATGGCATATAATGTTGCTGTTCTTTTAGTCCAATGATAATAAAGATTCTGATTCATTTTTATAAATAACACGACTGTCTGATGATTATCAGGAATCGGGAAGAGTTTTGTAGATGATTAAAAATAGAAACCAGTTACTGATGGAAGACACACGACGACCAACGGCAGAAGATGACGATTAAGAGCTTCCGACTGAGAAAATCTTGCGTCGTAAACCAGCCCCGCCCACTCCTCATCTGTGTTTGGATTTTGAAAATGTGGATGAGGAGCGGGCGGGTCTGGTTTACCAGGCTAGAGAAATCAGCAATGAGGTGGAAAGTCAAGGGTCAGCCGATTTGATGATTTGAGGCAAAAACATTTATTTTGGTTTCCATGGAAACCAGTTATCATGATATAGGCCATATTTTTATGTGTGTAACTGGAAACAGTCAGTTACCTGTCTCAGAGGTACAGAGAAGAGTTCCAACAAACTGCATATACGACGTGAAAGTACATTCTTACGCCTTGTACGCATACACACTTTTTTTTTTACCTTGAAAGAACTAGAAATGATATGGAGAGGGTTTTCTCTCTCTTTTTTTAACCAAAATTAAAAATGTCCAAAATGGTGATTTTTGCTGAGCTGCTGCAATGAGGTGAGCCAATAGCGCCCCCGACTGGGCAATCCTCATATATCATACATGAGGGACACCTTGGGACACCCTGGGACACCTTGGGACACCTTGGGACACCTTGGGACACCTTGGGACACCTTGGGACACCTTGGGACACCTTGCTCCCTCTTTTCCTGAACTGGGCGCCTGGTGGCTGTTTTCACTTTTCATTTTCCATTCTTCATTCTTTGTTGTCGTCGGCGTCCCGTCTTTCTTCTGCTGAGCTGAAAAGCGGGCTGGCTGCGGAAATGACGTGTTGTTTCATTCTAGAGGGGATGAAACTCATGAAACCGCCCCACGCGTCGTTCAGGAGATGTTTGAGTTTTCTCGAGCGTTGTTTTGAGTGCAGATTCAAACCAGCAGGTGGCGCCAAAAAGCCGCAGAACACACCTTCAACAGGGTCGGATCCTGACAGAGGAGCTTTGATGAGTTTGACTTCTCCAGAAACCCAGGAATTTGCCCTAAAAATGTGATTTTTTTTTTTTTTGATCAATGTGTTAAATTTACACACAAGACTGGAGCCATAAATATATTGAACTGAATTCGACGGGAGAGGGGTTCTTTTCAAAAGCCTCATTCAAATTACATAAATCAAAAGCCCACAATAATAAAGGAGAGTTGGTCATCATCTGATCACCTGCATCTGAATCCTGACTGGCAATTGATTGATCGAACTAATCATAGTTAATCATTACACGACAACATCTTCAAGTGAAAACAGAAACCTCTCGTTGCTCAGAGCGGCTGAAAACACAACATTCTGTCCACGCTCCCTAAACACAGAATTTTCTGAAAGTACTCTGACTCTGTCTTCATGTAAACATTCAAAAACGAAAGAAAAAAGAAATTGCACAAAGACCCTGACAGTGTAAGAATCCCCTCACAGTGCAGAGATACTCTGAGCAACAATCACAGTGAAAGGATTCTTTCAAAATACAGGAATATGTCCATGGTGCAGAAAACGTCCTGTCAGAACACAGTGTGCCACACAGTGCAAAGACTTCACACAGACGTGTCGTCACAGTGAAAAATGTCCCCACTGCACCAGAATACAGTAAGGACAGGCCTTCACTGCGAAAAACATGTCATCACGGAGCGGAAATGCCCCAACAAAAGAAATCCCCGCAGTGCGAAGACATTTAGATGGTGAAAAAAATGCCTCCACTGTGCAGAAAAACACAGATACCCCCATGATGCATAGTTTTGTTTACATGGCTCAGACGTGCCTTCACAGTGGAGAAATGCTTCCGTCATGCAGAAATAGCTCCACAGTGCAGAGAATGTTTCAACAGCTGTGAACGCCTCGCCCACCAGAGAAATGATCCAGCACACTGCCCTCACTACACACACACACACACACACACACACACACACACACACACACTAATCACAGACTCCAGCTCACAAGCCCCGCCCACCTCAGAGTGTATATACTGAGCAGCCCAGAAGCTGGAGAGCAGAATTTCTGAGTGTTCTAAGTTCCTACGTCCAGTGAAGGCAGCGCCGTCGTGATGGTGGTGGAGGAGAGAAGAGTGGTGGAGGTGACGGAGGCGAACCAGCAGAGGGTAGAGGTCAACATCCTGCTGCTGGGAGCGCACAACGTGGGCAAGTCGGGTCAGTCTCACACACGTTTCCTCTGCTTTTCATTCCAGCCTGAATTCATTCATCAGTTTTTTTCATCCCAATAATCGGATCACAGCTCCATGAAGCCTCCCGTGCGGCTGAATGTGTTTGAAAAGTAATCTAAAGCAGAGTTCTGATGTTGTGAATTGTTGGTTTCTGTGCAGCTCTGACAGTCAGATTCCTGACCAGGAGGTTCATCGGGAGTACGGAGATATGGTGGAGCTTCACTTCCTCACACTCTGACATCTCTGAATGCCTCTCACTGGTGATACTGAGGCCCTTCTTCTTCTTTAGAGTCCGTTTACAGCCGAGTGGACCGGGTCAATGGTCAGGAGATCTCCTTCAACATCTGGGACTCCCAGTACACACAGGTAGCTACACACACACGCACACGCTCACACACACACACACACACCCACATCTACCACTTTACAGGAGTAATCAGAGTAGTGAAAGGAGTAATCAGTGTGAGTGTGTTTGTGTCCAGCTTTCAGAGAAGTGTGTCTCCACGAGCGACAAGCAGCTGCAGTGGGCCGACGGATGATCCTGGTCTACGACATCTGCGACCGCGGCAGCTTCGAGGTGGTCCGGCAGCAGCTGCAGCGGATCCGCCGCCGCAGGAATCGCTGAGCGCGCCCGTGGTCATCGTGGGAACAAGCGGGACCTGCGGAGCCACCGCAGCGTGTCCGGCGAGGAGGGCCGCCTGCTGGCCCTGTCGCGCGCTGCGGCTTCTTCGAGGTGTCGGCGGCCGAGACGTACCACGGCGCTGCTGGTGTTCCACCGGCTGGTCGACCTCGTCGCCGAGAGCCGCGCGCTCAGGAAGAGCACGGCCGGCGTCCGCGGGATTGTCCGGCGTGTCGGCAGTGTTCGCCAAGAAACGGGCGGAATGAACGTTCAAAGCGCGTCTGTGGAATTCTGGCGAGGTGAAGACTTTCTGCTGCAGATGTCAAAGGTCAAAGGTCAAGAGGAGATGGACCCGCGCAGGTCGAGACAACGGTTGTTCAGTTTTTAAGTTGTTTGGTTGGCCATGTGTTGGGTTGTTTGGTTGGTCGGTCAGGTGTTGGACCGTTTGGCTGCTCAGCTGGTGAATTGCTTGAGGGGTCATTTGTTTGGTCGCTGGGTTTACACGAAAGTTGGTCAAAGAAAAGTTGCAGGAATGAAGAGTTTCAGAGTGAAATCAGTTGGCTCGAGCTGATTGAACAGATCGGTTTTTGGAGGTTTTTAGGATGTTTTCTTCACAGTGAAGAAATGAACAGTTCGGTTCCTCAGAGGATGAACCTCAGTGACTCTGGACACGGTGTGACCTTTGCTCTAGAGATGATCATGGTTTTAAGTTTTGCTCCTTGTTTAAGAACATCCAAACACAATTCAGGCAACTTTAAACTGCTCAAACCATCCATGTAGCCCAGAGGACGAACCCTGATGACTCTCAAATAGTCACGGTCAAGACCAGATTTTTCAAGACTGTATATTCTTTTATAGTTTTATCAACCCACAACTTTGGGTTTTCAAACATCAGTTTATTTCAATATTCACATTCTGCAAAGGGTGAAATGAGGGTTGGTTCACTTTTCTGAGAAGATGAACCCTAATGGCACAGTTGGGCATCTCATTTCTTCAGTGAAACCAGCTGGTCTGAGTTTATCAAGCGTCGATCAGGTGACTCTGTTTGGCGCTTGGATGTTCATCCTCCAGGGAGAATTCATGTTCTTCAGAGGGCGAGCTGCTGAGCCGTTCCTGTAACGACCAATGAAGTTTGGTTTGTGTTCCTCAGACGATGAGCCCTGAATACTGCGGAACATCTGACTTTACCATTCAAAATTCACCTGTAAATGATCTTTTACAACATTAAAAATTCACTGAATGTTGATTTTCCATCCTCCGGGGAGCTTTATGTTCCCCAGAGGATGAGTCCAGGTGACTGTGGTTGATTTTGGTTGTGAGACCTCTCAACAAAGTGTTGAGGTGATTTACGTGTTTTACATTCATGATCCTAAAACAGATGTTTTAACAAATTGTTTTAATAAACTGTTTTTTCATACTTATTTGGTGTTGATGCGTATTTTAAAGAACATTCATGTTCCCCTGATGAGCTGTGATAACTTACAAACATTTGATTGTTTCCAGAACATGGACCAGATGCCTCCATGATGACCGTTGATCCCATCAGACAAGCTCATGCCTTTTTCATAAACTATTCTCCTGTTCTATTTTCAGTCAAGTAGTTTTTTTTTTTAAACAAACCTTGAAGAGAAGAAAGTAGAAAACCAGAAAAATGAACTGAAGGTATGACGAGCATCACTGAACTGAAAGGAAACATCTGTCCATCCATCCATCCATCCATTTTCTGGCGCTTGTCCTTTTCGGGGTTGTGGGTGGTGAAACACTTTCTAGATAAAAGTTTGATGAGCTTGTAAAACTCAACAGTGGCCCCTTCTGACTCCTGGTGGTACTGCAACGATTGGTCCTGAAGCTTCCAGAATACTGAGGGGCATATGTAATGTCCAGTATTCACGTCAAGGACGGTTTAATCCTTAAAAATGAAGCTGTTTTATAAATCTGGCATTCTTGGTGAGGGCAATGGGGTCTTTCTACACTCCCATTTCCTGGTGCCTCTCCTGGTTTTGGGAGGGTGGGGGTGGGGGCAATAACTAATGGCAATCTGGATTAGGTCTCTCCTGATGTCCTGGTTTGTAATTTGACACCTGGATCCTCAGGTCGCTCGTCCCAGATAACTACCGCTATATTCTCTAGCAAAAGTCTGCAGGGTGTTCTCTGTTCTCTCTCTGTTCGGTGTGAGCACCGCTCGTTTGGAGTGTCAGTTCCAATCGAAGGGTCACTGTGGATCTTTGCACCCTCTTCCTTCTCTCCACTCATTAGTTCCTTCACTTTTGTCTCTCTTCCTGTCTTTCTTGTCCCCCTGTCAGGTTTAAACAATATCATGTACCAGTCTTAAAAAACAAATAAAGTAAGTATCATACTATCAAGAGAGCTTTATACCTATAAGCTCCTGTTGCAAGAGTGGATCTGTGCGGCATATTCCAGCAGCCAGGTCTGCTTTCTGCTGCGTTGATGCGAACAGGACGGGGGAAAAAACCAAAAAAACAAAAAACAAAGAAAATCTGGCATTCTTGAAGCTTTATTGTAGCGGACAGAGAGTTACATCGGATACAATTTGGAGATAATTCAAGCATTCACAGATCAGACGCTCCGTCAAAGCAACAGATTAAATGTCAACTTTCCTTCACAAAACATCAAACCTTGTCGTCAAACCGTCCAGCACCTCCTGATCAGCAGCACAAAGCCATCGTCGCCATAAGTCTAGCTTTTCTTCCAATGGACTTCAAACCATGACAGAGTGAAATGTTCCATTTTCAAGCTTTAATCATATCTGTCTGCATCAGTCCAGCACAGTCTTGTTCTGGAAATCTGGAAGCAGTACTTTTGAGGTGAAATACACTCAGACAAGTATTTGCCATTGGCTCATGTGAAGGTTCATCTGGTGTGTGAAGGTATTCAGGAGAAAAGTAATAATAGTAATATATTTCAACAAACAACACTTTGATCCATGAAACAGAGCTTTGAGAAGGACGAAAGGCCAAAAATGTGACGAGAGCTTTAGAAAATTGTAAATTTGACTTTGACTTAAATTTGAATAAAAACATTGGAGATGCACCGATACGGATGCCAGTGTTGGGTTTGATACTGCATGGATTACTTGTAAAAAAAAAATCCCCGATACAACCAGGCGAATGAAGTACATGGTGTCGTGCATCAGTGTACAAATGCATGTCCACAACAGAGGACGAGCGATGTCTGCAGCAAGACATGCTCTCAAAAAATATCACCAGGAAGAGAAAGATAGTTGTTGCAACACCAGCAAGGTAATTCAAACACTGCTCACAACATAACTCCCAACTGTGCTACATGCTACATGCTACTCGTTAAAGGGTTTTGGGGCTCACACTCCAGCGATGCTATATGTTAGCACATGCCTTCGAAAATCATTTAAGCTTTGTGACATTTAATAAGTACTAAGATCGATGCTCGGCATCGGTAAGGAGATGAAGATTTGTAGTCGTCCTTTAATAATGTGGCATCATGAATCTCTAAAAAACGCCGTGGACATTTCATTTAAAAATCAAAGAAAGCATTCGAGGCTGAATCTGTGCAGAATTC
Organism: Salarias fasciatus; assembly: GCF_902148845.1. NCBI lineage: Eukaryota > Metazoa > Chordata > Actinopteri > Blenniiformes > Blenniidae > Salarias > Salarias fasciatus. Next base: position 33,771,731 of record NC_043755.1, on the reverse strand, counting down.
TGAAATCTGATTAGATCTTCTCTGTCAACGTGGAAGTGAAATTTCTCTGAGGAGCAAACAGGTATGTGACCTCCATGTAGAAATACAGCAATATGCAGATGATGCAGTGTTGTATGTGCACGGTAACACAGGGTTTAATGACATAAAACCTGCTGTGGTAGCATCAGAGTGAGCGTCACTGAAGGTAAAATGACAAAGTATGAAATGAACTCTCATGACCTGAAGCTGAAATTCAGCCTCAGACTTGGAGCGATGATCGGTCGAGAGCTTCGTGGCTGATAGCAAACGCAAAAACAAGCGGCAGCTGAGGCAGCGGCGTCTGATGGTGGGGGGCCGAGTTGCCAAGTTGGCGGGACTTTGACTGGCAAGGGGTGGAGGCGGAGGGAGGGTACATGTGCACGGTCACATTTGGGCGCGGAGCTTAGGAGTCGTCCGTTTCCACGGTGATGGTGGGTTCCTCGGTGGAGTTGGGGCTGAGGTACTCGAAGGCCTTCTGGCTCTGCGTGACGAACTGTTTGAGCGGCGTGAGCAGCAGCTCGGTGGCGGACGGCCGCCGGTGCACGGCGGCTTCGGCAGGGAGGGCCAGGCTCTCCATCCCCGGGGAATCCTTCACGCTGGAGCGGCGGCGGCCGTTCGGGGGTCGGGGCTGTGGGCGCTCTGCGGCCCAACCGAGCCTCGGCCGCGCGGGAGTACAGGCTGCGGCGGCGGGGGCGGCCGTCCATGGCCTTCAGGAACAGGCTGTTGGCCGAGCTGCGGCGGGATGAGCTCTCACAGCTGAAGTCCTCCTGGTTCAGGAAGTCCTCCACCTGCTGAGCGCTGGGCTGCTGCAGCTGGAACACAGGGCTGCAGTGGTTAGCATTTAGCCTCACTGCAAGACAGTCCCCGGTTTGAGTCTAGTCCTTTCCATTTAGAGGTTGCATTTGGATTTGGTTAATCAAACACAATAAAAGCTTGAGCTTCAGGTTTGAGTCATTTTACCAGGTATTTTCTCTAAATGTGTCAGGACTGTTTACATTTATGGTCTTCATATATTTAATGTATTATACATGAATTTCTGAGTGTTTTTCCTGTCCTGTTTCCTGGTATATGTTGGGCTGATGTCAGGTGAGTTTCGGTCCATGTCTTGCGTCTGTACATATCGTGTATTTCCACTCACCATGTTGTAGAGCGGAGTGGCGTTGACCACCAGCTGCAGCAGCATTTTGGAGAGCTCCTGCACGTCCCCCAGCAGCTGCTGGACTTGAACCGGCAGCTCTCGGATCTGACGCACCGCACGCAGCTCGGACAACATGGCGGCCTGAGCGCTCACCCGGCTGAGGGAGGCCTCGCGGATGCCCTCCGCCTGGTACACCAGCGCCACCAGCAGGCCCTGCAGGTAGTGCAGCAGGTCGCCCAGCTGCTCCAGGACCAGACTCAGTCCCACCTGCACAGAGGAGCGGTGTCAGGAAAAAGGAAGAGAAAGAAAAGGTGAATAAAGATAGAGAAAAAGACACAACAATGATTTAAAAAATCAAAACCAAAAAGTAGAAAAAAAGAAAAACATGAATAAAAAAAGGAAGAGAAAAGAAAAGAAAGGGGAAAATAATAAACAGACAAAAAGAAGAAAGAAAACATTTCTTTAAAAGTACAATGTAAGAAAAACAAGCAGACACATTTTTTGAAAAAAGAATAGGAGGAAAAATTGATAAAAGAGGAAAAGGAAAAATATATAAAAATAAAATAATCATCAGTTTTTTATCCAGGCCTGAACACAAGTCTTGGCTCCGTTCACTGCAGGTCTGGAGGCTCAGCTCTGATTTTTGCTGAGACCTGGTTTCTTGGCGTGACCTCCACATTTCAAACGACCTCCTTCAGACCGTTTGAACCAACGTGAGCGGCGGGTGCAGAAAAGGCCGAGGCAAACAACGGGTCTGTGTGTTGATCGGTTTTCCGGTGGCAACAGGACAGAGAACGACGAAGGAAAGAGCAGGAACCCATCAGATGCTTGATCCGATTCGGCGCCACGCATGAGGCCTGAGCCTGGTGACGTTCACACTGTCACCCCACAGACCAGGTGTTGGTCACCGGAACATTTCCCTGCAGTGTGAACAGAGCTTTCCTGCTGCTTTCCGTTCCTCTTTGTTCGATTCCTTTGCTATTTCTCCCACTCTGTCCTTCTGTTTTTCTTTCGGTCTTTCTTTCTTTCTTCTATCTCTGCACTGTTTTTTCCCTCCTCCTCTTGACTTTAGTTGGGATCAAACGGCACTTTCCAGGCGCGGCGTTCGAGGACCTCCTGTTGCGTTCGAGGACCTCCCGCTGCGTTCTGCGGCCCTCTGATCGGAGGCTTTGACATCGTCCTCTGCACGACAGAGGGTCACGAGATCGCCGGTGACAAGTGACCCCATTTTGGGGAGACGGAGCGTGAAGGAGCCCCCCCCCCCCCCCCCCCCCCCGCTCCGGTTCCCCTCACGTCCACAGAGGACAGGAGACTTTTGTTCTGGTCCAGCTGGCAGAAATCGGACGTTCCCAGCAGACCGCAGACCAGACGGAGCTGGCAGGAGGAGGGACACGTGAGGAGGAAGAGGAGGAGGAGGAGAGGAGGAGGAGGAGAGAAGGGAAAACCAGGCCAGGTCAGACCCTTCTCTACCTCCATCTTTCTCCTTTCTTTGCATTTCTTCTTTTTTCGCCTTTTCTTTCTGCTGATCTTCCTTCTTCGTGCTTTCCTGCATCCCTCATTCCTTCTTTTCATTCATCATTGTTTTAATTCTTTCCATCTTATCTTCCACCAGTTTGACCTTCCTCCCATTCCTACATCCTCCTTCTCTTTTTCCATTTCCCATCATTTCATTTTCTCCATTTTCTTTCTTCCGTTGCATCCTGTCTTCTTCCATCCCTTCCTGCTTCCTTCTTCCCTAAACCTCCCTATTCCTTTGCATCGTTGCATCCTTCTTCCTCTCCCTCCCTCCGTCTTTCACTGTCTCCTTCCCTTCTGCAGTTCATTCGTTCCGTTTTGTCTTCTTCTGTCCCATCCTGCATTTCTTTATTTCTTATTTTCATCCCTACTTGCTTCCTTTTTCCTTTTCTCTGCCTCGTTTCTTTCTCTGAATCCTTCCTTTGACATGACGCCGGCGCTCAGAGCCACCTGCGACCCTGTCGCCACGGAAACGTGGGAAATCTCAACTTTTCCAGAACTCTGCCGACACGGCGGCGACGGTGAGCATGGCGGCTGTTCGAGGCCCGAAATGCTAACAGGAAGTCACTGTTTGACGGGAAACTTCTCTGAAACAAAAGCACAAAATAATTGAAGCATTCTCCTCCTAAACGCCTGTTTTTCTTTAACTTTATCCTCCTTTCCTTCTCTCCCGAAGGACGAACATTTGGCCGCTTCACGTTTCACGGCTCACGTTGTCAGAAACATGAAGAGCGAATGATTATTTTCAGACTAACGAGGACGAGTCGCCGCAGGTGAGCTGCTGAGCGCGTCGCCACGTCAACACCGATCAGCCGCCTCGTTAGCCCGCCGCTGCACTGTGTATGTGTGTTTCTGTGTGTGTGTGTGTGTGTGTGTGTGTGTGTCCCATCACGTGTGGAGCTGGCAGGTTGTCAGCAGGTCAGAGGTCGTGGCCGGCTGCCGTCTCAGTTTGACCCAGATCCTGGACGGGAGCTCAGAGTTTCCCAGGAGAACGGGTCGTTTCTGTGACTGTTCTCTGATTGGTCGACTGATGCAGCGCCAAGCAATCAGAATCATGTGAGGAAGACGTTTAACTTCGCTGAGGCTTACGATGCCAATGTGAGTCCAAAAAACTGAAATCCTGAAAATGGAGCGGCGGCAGAACCGCAGAATAAACATAAGCAGGTCACTGAGAAGCAGCGAGCGTTCGCGAATTCTCCCAGTGACAAACAGCTAAAGCTAACAGTGAGCAGATGGAGAGACAGCAGCTCTACAACTGTTTAGACCAGGGTTCTGCAACCTTTATGACCAAAAGAGCCATTTTCAGGACTTTCAGTCAAGTCCCGTAGTTCTGGAACCAGAACTGAACATTAAACCTTTAAATGAGGCGAATGCAGCTCAGGAAGCTTCATTCTTGGTTTTGATGAACAAACAAAACTAAATCTTATGTTGCATTCATGAAGTTTTAAATACAGTTCAGAAAGAGAACATTTTATTACACTGAACCTATTTTTGTACCTGATTTTAACAGTTTTGTTTCTCTTTAAAGCTTTTTTTTTTTTGACAATTTTGAAATGTTTGCTGTTTTAGCCATTTACCTCTTTCTAAACAGTTTTGTTTGCTTTTTTCCTGCCATATTTCATTTTCATGTTTGGAGACATTTCAGGTTTTTTTAAACTGTTCTATAATTTTTCCCACATTTCTTGTGGTTTTTGCTATTTTCGCCAATTTTACTTGAACCTTTTTTGAACCCCTTTCGAACCAAGATTGGCAAATCATATAATAATTTAAAAATAAGTTAAATGTTTATTCATGTATCATGTTGTGATGGCTTCATAGGGACTGAAGAGACACATGTGGCTCCAGAGCCACAGGTTGAACACCCCTGCCATAGAGCAACCATTAGCATTAGCATTAGGAACAGCTCTTGCTGAAATGTATGATAACTGCAATTTTCAGTTGATGAGGAAAAGTTTTTTCTGAAGTAGAACAAATGTAAGAAGGCCACAGAGCAGCAGTTAGCATTAGCATTAGCTTCAGCTGGAGCCGTTCTCCCACCAGGCAGCATCTGAGGCTAACACTAAACGTAGCGTGGTCAGTGAGCAGCGGCCCACGCAGGGCTGAGCGCCGTGGCGGCGTGCAGCTCGCGGGTCGTCACCGCTGCGACGCGCCGTGCAGCACGTAGGCCTCCTCTGATGGGGCAGATCCCCGCGATGGGGCAGATTAACTGCCCCGGGGCCGCAGTCCTCAGGGAGCTGCTATCTGCTCCTCACTCTGGACCCAAACACACCCGCCGCCGGAGGGCTCAGGGCCGTGTGTTATTTCACACCAGCATCACAGATTACTGCTCACACAACTTTTCTCTCTTTTTTTTTTAATACTAGTTTGAAGATGGGTTTCTTTTTTGTTTGTTTGTTTTTCAAATAAATCAAGTTTTGTTCATCACAGTGTTTTATCTGATTGGTCTGCTCACGTCACAGTAAACAGCTCATCTACAGGAGGAGTGTGTCTCATCACGTAGCCTCAAGACGCACACACACACACACACACACACACACACACTGACCTACTGCGCTTTATCTCTACAATACATCTATTGGAACTTATTGAATCTTAAGCATCACAACACTTTAATCTTGATTAATTCAAGCTTTACTTTTACACATTAAGGCTCCATTTCAACAACAACGTTTCAGGTGAAAACATCATTTTTTGTATTGTAGCTTCAGAAAAGTTTCCCTTTTCCACTGAAAACGATGTTTGTTCCCGTAAACAGCGGAAACTCTGAAAACAGTAACAGTTTTCATGATGTTCCACGACTCGGGCACGGAACGCCACGATAGATTAGATCAACTCTAAAGCCACAAAGTCCAGGACAGTCTGAACTGGGACCAGGAGAGTCTGGACTGGGACCAAGAGTGTCTGGACTGGGAACAGAGAGTCTGGGGACTGGACCAGAGAATATGGACTGGGACCGGGATCAGTATAGTCTGACTGGGACCACTCAAGAAAAGGTTTGTGGACCTTTGCTCTAACTGAACCTGCAGCCTGAGACTGCCCGCTGAGGTTTGCCTTTCTGTCAGGAGATGCGGTTTTCCTCCTCCGAGCCACTGGACCCCCACCCGGGCCTCCACCCGGCCCTCCAGCCAGCCCTCCACCCGGCCCCCCACCCGCCCTCCACCCAGCCCTCCACCCGCCCCCCACCCGGCCCTCCACCCGCCCTCACAGGGAGGCGTTCCTCAGGGAGCTGCTGCCTCACGTCTCCTCCTGTGTTTTTGTTTGTCAGATTTCTATCAGAGAGCGCCGCCGCCGCCGCCGCCAGCCGCCACTGCCGCCGCCACCGCCGCCGCCGCCGCCGCTTGGACGGATGGAACTGATCAAATCTGTGAGCCAGACGGACTGTCGACTTTCTGACAGCGTCTCCATTTAGAACCACAGGAAACCCAGCGTCCATTTGATTCTTTAAATAACCTCCAGAACAACAACAACAAAGCGCTCACTTCACCCCAAACCGAAGCTGGTCCTCGCTCCGTGGCCAGAGTGAACATTCGTTCTGCTCACAGCTCGGTAGAGCAACCAGACAACGTCATGACTCCCAGTCCAGGTTCTCCTGGTCCTGCTCCTGGTCCTGGTCTGTGTCCTCCCATTGTTAAGGTAATAAATAATAATAAAAACAAAAAAACAGACGCCAACTTGTGGCTCGTGTTTGTGTCCATTATGTGTTTGGTTTCAAGGAGAGTTTCTCAGTTTCATCAGTGTTCTGTATCACAAACTTTCACAAAAGGTCTTGGTTTCTGCTCCAGATAGTGACAAACTGCTTTATTTAACTCTTAGCATCAGTCAAGTCAGCGCTAATGAACTGATTTCAGCACAAGGAATAAAGATGAGGGAATACAACGAAAGCGACAGTCTGAGGATGTGTGTTTCCATCCTTTGACCTCTGACGACTCTGCATAACTGTTTCTAGTGAACAGGAAAACCTGCCGTTGTGCTTGGCTGTTTGTTTATACGACATCAGTGCTGCAATGAGTATTTGCTCTCACTTTTCAGTCAGCGGGTTTCTGAACACATCTTTAACGTGTTCGACGGCATCCGCCTGGCGGGAGTGGATCTTGTGTCTCTGATCAGCGAGAGTCACTTATAAGGCTCGTCATCAACAGCAACAGATGAAAATGTTCCAGAGTGGCCAGAAGCAGCCCTAACTGAGGCCTTACTGAACAGAAAGGTCTTGAAGCAGAGACTGTCGGCCTCCCTGACAGAAGCTGGGAGCTGGTTCCACATGACAGGAGCCTGCAGCTGAAAGCTCTGCTCCTGTTCTACTGTTAGAGAACCGAGGAACCTCCAGGAGGCCAGCGCTCTGAGAACCAAGTGTTCTTCTGGAGCAATATGGGACTAACAGCTCTTTAAAGATATTGTTTGAAGAGCTTACAGTTAAAAGACAAAAATAAAACTCAAATGCTTTCAAAGCTGAGCCAAGACCTTTAGCACAGGGCTGTTCAAAAACCCACTCGCCAGAAGAAACGATAACAAAACACAGACGGAAATCATCAAGGCAAGATGGTGAGTGAATGTTTTGGTCATTTAACAAAAAAGATTTTCTTTTTAAAATTCAAAACTCAAATTTGAAATTCAATGCATTTTTTTTTATCAGGTTCCAGAAATTATCAACAAAACTTTAGACACCATTTGATTTTCTGTTTCTGTTTCCAAAAACAATAAAATCATTAGAAGACAGAAACAAACACAAGCATGCATTAGAACGGTGCTGTGTTTCTCACCAGAGCACCACGACAGCCGTCACTTCAAAATATGGTCAATCTTTTTTTTTTTTTTTTTGATACAGTTAATATCATTTCTAAACAGAAAAATCCAAATGACCCAAAAGCACTGGGCTATAATGCAGTGAACTGAACTACAACGTGGTAAGTGTAACATTTTGGAAGCAGATGTCTTCGGTTTAACAGGGAAAACGCAACTCTTTATGGTGGGGGTAAATAGTTTGAGGAACAATGAATGAACATTAACAATAAAGAGGTTCATAATGTTTGTTGTACTTTAAAAGAAAGTGACCATTTGCTACCGTTTACTCCACCATCATCTGCATACAGGGAGAACATTTCTTCATCAGGAAACTGAGTGGAGCTTGCCTATGAAGAAGAAGAGCGGAAAGGAGCTGAGAGGCTCACATCTATCTCCCCTCTGAGTGGTTTATTACAATACAAACCACCACAGTTTCAGAAAAGTTGTGCTTTGTCTGAAACACAGAGTTTGGAAACTCTCCAGAATCGGTATTTTTAAAAGTTCCATTTTCCAGTGACTCCAAACACCATTCTGTATAAACGAACAGCCAAAACTGGAAGTTTACTTGAAAATGTTCTTTAAATGGGGCCTTGCTCCAGTTTTCGTTGCCATGCATGAATCTATATTTTACATTTTTCAGAGCAGACAAAGTGGTCAGACCGCCCACTGGTCTCAGCCCTTGGGTTGGACCACGGTTTGAACCCTAAGCCGTGCTTCCTCTCACCCGGGCGCGGCGTCTCCCAGCGTCCCGCGGCTCGCTGCAGCTGCTCGCGGACTTTGGTCATGCGGTGGTAGAACTGCAGGCTGAGAGTCAGCAGCAGGCTTCGAACACGGGTCCACAGGCTGGGCTCGTCGTCCTCGTCTTCGTCCTCGTACTCCTGCACTCTCATCTCCCATTCCCGGCCTGACGGACACACACACCACACGGCAGGCATTCAGTCTTTCTGACTCTCGTGTTCGAAATCCACGTCTGACAGCTGGGCGGTCAACAGAATGACTAGATGAGCGAGTTCGCTTTTGTCAGGAACATTTCCTGGGTTCTGCTCCAACATTTTGAGCGAATTTCGAGTGCTGCATGAAGAATGTTTTTTGTCACATTAAAGCACATCAGCTGTTCCTCAGTCACTTCCAGCACATCTCTGCAACTTTTATCTTCATGTGAGTGAAGTTCTGTCAGGCAGGTCAGAGTCTGAGGAGAGGAAACTGTTTAGTTAGTCTGCAGCGACCTCTGCTGGTCAACTGTCACTCCAGCGTTTCTCTCTTTCTGAAGGATTAAACATGTTTCAGACATGAGATTATTACCCTGCAGAACAGAGTAACAATGCACAATCTGCTTTTTGTATCTAAAACATTATGACTGCACACCTACACGCAACTTTTAGGAAGCACGTTTTTTGAACCATATAAGTGACAATGAAGCTCAGTGGAAAGAGACAGATTTTAAAATGACTTTCTCCCTTATTTTTTTTTTTTGATGGAATTTGTTTGTAACATCATACAGGGAAAAAAAACGGAGATGGAGACATTTTGCAGCGAGTTCTACATCATTATCTTTTATTTCAGAGTGACGGATGTTTGAACGTCACTCTGAAGAAAGGGAAGCCGCTGTCAGGTCTCAGAGAGGATTTCAATAATTAATGAAGTGGTGCTCAGCCTCCTGTTCAGTTGGTACACAGCCGCTCAGCTCACAGCATGAATCTATCGACAGGAAGTCTCATTTCCAAGAAGGATGAGAGCAGATTCACTTCAGCTTTATTCACTGTGTATAGCACCAAATGCAACAGTCATTTCAAGGCTGCTTTCACGGGAAAACCCAACAGATCCACACGAGCAAGATACGACACAAAAATATCGTCTGTTCAGAGGAAGCGAACGGATCCCCGAAGTTTCCCCACCAGATTTTTACGTGTTGTGGACAAAATAGACTTGACGTCAGATCACTTGTGACTCTGTTGCAGCTTTGAGGTCCATCCCCCACCACCAGTGAAAGGCATCCAGTGGAAATACAGCTGTTTATTATGATGGGGCTAATGCTTGAGGGTACGGCTGCGTGTCGCAATGGTTCCGCATTGGAATCCACTCCAGATTCGTCCCGCATCCCGTGTGAAATGGCTTAGAGGGAATCAGACAGGTGACTATCTGGATATTGATTGGGTCTGTTGGTTCACTGAGTTTTTATATCTAGCAGTGTTAGTTGGTCAGTGATACCGTTGAAGCTTGAAATAGTTCGGTTGGTTAATTTGATGGTTGAAGGAGCCATTTGGTTCTGTCTTCTGAAACCACTCAGTTGCAGTACTCACGCAGAGTCGGTGGAGGGGCAGGTAGTAGGCGGTGGCGTCCTCCAGACGACTCAGAACTTCGTCGAGTCCCGATGCGGCCGCCCGGCCCACCTGAGAGTCCTGCAGCTGCCGCACGGCGGTGCGAGCGGCGTCGGCCAGGCGCTCCAGCTGGTCCAGGGCTCCGTCCAGGCCGTCCACCACCCACACCTGCACGTCGTCCAGCGTCAGGAAGAAGGCGTCCCTCAGGTGACCGACCACCTGCTTGGCAGAAGATAACGGCTGGTCAACAGCAGCAGATGGCTTCTTATATCAGTTAGGTAGCTAATTAGCTAAAAATATCTTTAAACTGATGGGAACTGTTTGGGAACTTGCAAGCATCAGAACAGAACGCTGGCTCGAGTGCTGATGAAGATGTGTACAACAGCGAGTTAGCAGCTTCAGTGCTAACGTGTGAAAATGGTGATCGGAGTGAATCGGCAGCGCTTATGCTAACAGAAGTGGTAAGAATGTGAACTGGCAGCTGTAATACTAACATATAAGCACTCACTGATTAATGTGAGATAGCAGCTGTAATGCTAACCTATTCAAAAGGATCATCAAAGTATTTTATGTTCCTCCAGACTGGATTTTAAATAAAATCTCTAGAAGATATAATGAAATGTTTTTGAGCTTATTAGTTACTTTTCTTTCTCTCTTTTTTCTTTAATCTGTTGGGTTTTCTCTGTAAAAGTGTCTAGAGATGACTGTGTTGTAATTGGCACTTTATAAATACAGCTGGGTTGAATTGAATTGAATTCATCTGTGTCAGATGAGAGCAGAACAACCTCATCTGTTGACTGATTCAGGATGGGAAAGTTTTTCTCCAGACGGTCAAGACACGACAAGAGCAAAGCTGTTGGCAACCTCAACTGCAAACAGGGAAGAAGTTTGAGGTGAGGAAGTGAAACACTCCACGAACACTGAAGCAGAAGAAACACTTCCAACCCAAAAAAAAAAAAGACGTCAAAGAGACTTTCACATACTCTGAGGCTCCAGAGTCTGGAGAATGGGTGTGGCTCTCCTCATGGCCTCATAGGAAACATTCCGGACTCCAACCTCAGCCCCATCTCCCATCATGCCCAGCAGAGGGTAGCGACCTTTGACCCCTGAGTACACTGAGTACGGACTTCAGAGCAGATTGAACCAAAGGAAGCCTGTGTAGCTCTCAGCACAGCGCTGGTCTGAAACACAAGAAGGTCAGCTGCCGTGTGACTCGTTCTCACCAAACACCATTCAACAAACCAAACAACCAACCACCACAACACCAACCAACCAACCAACCAACCAACCACCACCCACCAACCAACCAACCAACCACCAACCACCCAACCACCCAACCACCACAACCAACCAACCAACCAAACCACCAACACCCAACCAAACCAACCACCCAACCACCAACCACTCAACCAACCAACCACCCAACCACTCAACCACCACCACCACCCAACCAACCAACCAACCAACCAACAAACCACCCGCCACACACAACCACCAACCACCACAAACAACCACCCGCCACACAACCAACCACCAACCCCAACACCACACAACCAACCAACCAACCAACCACCCAACCAACCAACCACCCAACCACCAACCAACCACCAACCAACCAACCACTACCCAACCACTCAACCAACCAACACCCAACCACCCAACCAACCAACCACCACAACAACCAATCCGCACACAACCAACCCAACCACCAACAACACCAACCCGCCACACAACCAACCAACCAACCAACCACACACCACCAACCAACAACCAACAACACCCAACCAACAAACCAACCACCCAACCACACAAACAACCAACCAACCACCCAACCAACCACAACCCGCCACACAACAACCAACCAACCAACAACAACCAACCGACCAACTACTGAGCAATCAACCAACCAACGACCAATTGGCCAATAACCACACGAACTTCTGACCACCAACCATCATGAAGCTGGTAGAAATGAATTTTGTTTGTTTTGTTTTTCCCCAGCATCTTACTCACCTCATAATCCTGCCGACCTGACATTTCCTCCTTCACCCAGCTGCAGAGAGAGAGAGAGAGAGAGAGAGAGAGAGAGAGAGAGAGAGAGAGAGAGAGAGAGAGCGGTCAGCAGGGGAGCCACCAGGGAGTTTGGGCCCCATGAAAAGAAAAGAAGAGATAGTGCCATATTCATTTTGCCAGTATTATAATTTTATCAGGGCCTTTCTGGACCCCTATTAATGATGGTCCCCTAGAATCCCCCTCCCCCCCCCCCCCCTTCTTTGGGCAACCCCTGGCGGTCAGAGGAGGCCTCAGCAGCATGAGGCAGTCAGCTGCTGAGGCCTCACAAAGATCTGCAGTGTCTGAGCAGCCACCATGGAAATCTGCTTTTCCCCTGCGTCTCCTGATGCTGATTCCAGCAGCAAGCACACACTGCGCCCATTCAGCCGGGCGGGGCAGGGCGGGGCCGAGAGCAGGGGAGCGGGGCAACAATCAGTGCTGTGGCTACTAATCAGCTGGATCCAAGTTCATGAAGAGGAAGAACGTCAAGTGAGAGAGAACGTCACACAGGGACAGTCAGCAAGCCGCTGAAAACCAAAGATTCACACTCAGTTTTCACTCTGATCAGACGTGGAAGTTGTTATGAAAAACTTTTCACACTTTGCGATCCTTCAAATGCTCTGGTGAAAATTTACACTGTAAAAAAATGATGAAGCTTCAGAATGGAAAGTGACGTTTGAGGCAGACTTCTTTGTGAGACAAATGTCTCCTGCTGGTTAATTTGGTAGTTTATAACAATCATAAAAAAAAAAAAAAAAAATTCCAAAGTGTTCATAAAATTTTGGAAATATACTTGAAAAAAGTTTGATTCACATATTTTTTTTGTTTATTTTAATTTTGATTGAGTTACATTATTCATAGAAAATTACATTCACACCTAAATTACATAACATGTTCATAAGTGAATGGTTTCTCTCTTCCCTTTTTTCTTGCTATTGTCATTCCTTTATAATTTCACTACATTGCGTATTTGAGTTTTTGTCATTTATTTCATTTCTTTGTTATTAAACATTTTATAAGACTTACTTTATAAAACAGGGTCCATTACAGAGTGGTCCTATTATTTTGTCTTAATTTGAGTAATTTAACTTAGTTTGACCTAATTTATTGAACTTCCTGTTAACGTAACTTAAAACATAGGTTGAACTAAGTTAAAATAAATTAAATGAAGAAGAGGTTCTATAACACTAGGTTAACTTTAGGTTTAATTTAATAATTTAACCTAATTTAAAAAACAATGTTTTTTTTCAATTATTGAGATTCATTTTATCAAGCTAAATTTTACTCAACTTATTCAAAATTTATTTCATTTTTATTCAACTGAGCCCAATTCATTTTGATTAAGATCTATTTGAATAGCTTTTAAGTCTTGTTATATTAAGTACAGGAATTATATTATTAAATTTGAACTCCTCCAAATCAGTTCCTCCAACACAGGAGTCATTTGTTAAACATTTATTGAAATAGAATCCAAAAAATTGCTGTATTTTTGTCTTCAAACTGAAAAAAAAAAGTGGAAAACAGCTAAAAGGTTTTGTATAAACTTGTTGAGATGTTTGTGGCGTCTTACCCCATCACAGGAAGCAGCACAGCCGAGACACGGAGGAGGAGGACGAGGAGGATGGAGGCGAAGAAGATGCTCACTCTTTATAAACTTCTGTGTTTTTTCGGGGGGGCTGCCACGAGCGATCTGATTGGCTGTGGCGTGGCGCGATGTCATCGGGTGTCTCTGAGCTGTTTGCTTCCTCGACGAATCGATTCGGACGAAATGAAAGGAATCATTGAGTTAGAGAAAGTCAAAACGAGTCAGAAACTTCCCGAACCCGATCCCACACACACACACACACACACACACACACACACACACACACACACACACACACACACACACACACACACACACACACACAGTGTGCGAAGCGTGTGCTGCAGTTCAGATCATTGGGTGTGAAATCAGCAGAGACCTCCTGACTCGCCCGCTCGGATCATGTTCATATTTATGTGAATGTCAGCGGACCCGGCTCTGAGCTCACAGGATTCCTGCTCCACTTTCTGTGGCCACGTCGGGGTTTTATTCTGGACATAATGAGTGTGGTTTCATCTAAGACGGATGTTTTCAAAAATGTCTTAAAATGATGAAAAGGAAAAGAAAAACACAGCAAAAACAGAGAAAAATTACTTAAAACTGCCTTAAATTGGGTCCAAAACTGTTCAAAACATGAGATTTCAAATAAAATCAGGCCAAAATTTGTAAGGATAAAAAATCTAAAAGTTGAAAAGCCTTGAGGTTTCCTCACTGAGCCGTCCAAGGCCCTGAGAAGCAAAAGTCAACGTTTCACAGGGTAAATATTCAAAAACCCGAGGAAATGTTTGTACAATAATATCTAAAATGAAAATTTCTAATTTTTTCATTTTGGTTTCACAAAAGCTTGACGTTTGCTCAGCAGCATTTGGATGAAGTGAGGCTGTGAGTTGGCGCTGATGGCTGTTCTGGGTTCTGTTCAGTTTCGTCCAACTTTATTTCTCCGGCACAATGTTTCCTGTATTAATGGGAATGTAGTAATGGCAGAACATGGGCAGTCACAGACAGACCACCAGGCTGGACCGTTATTACAGCAACTGTCAACGCTAAAACTGCCAGGTCCAAGAGAATCTGGACCAGGACCAGGACCAGGAGAATATGGACCGGGTTTCGTGACACTCTGGAGGAGAACATTGTTCTTGTTGTTGTTCTTCCATTGAGCATGTGCAGAAATCCTGGTTACGATGACCATTGAGTGCAGGACGAGGAGCAGGAGGACCAGAAGCCGTGAAGCCCCGAGCCAGCTGTGCCGGAGACGGGAGAGTTTGGGGCCCGGGTACAGCTTTACCGCTGCAATAGTAATGGATTACTATTGCAGCAACACATCATCAGCAGGGTAAAACTAACCTGTCTCATGACGGTCTAACCAGCTCACGTTCCCTATTAGTGGGTGAACAATCCAACGCTTGGTGAATTCTGCTTCACTATGAGAGGAAGAGCCGACATCGAAGGACCAAAAAACGACGTCGCTATGAACGCTTGGCCGCCACGAGCCGGTTCTCCCTGTGGGAACTTTTCTGACACCTCCTGCTTAAACCCAAAACGTCAGAAGGATGGTGAGGCCCCGCTTTCACGGTCTGTACTCATACTGAGAATCAAGATCAAGCCAGCTTTTGCCCTTCTGCTCCGTCCGGTTTTACCGCTGGTGAGGCAGGCTACACAGTCCCGGACTAGATCCTCAATGTCTCTGTCGATGCCTGACCACAGACCAGACCAGACCTCTGCATCTCTGTTTCACTTTAACAATGCCCGGATGGGCGTCGTGGACCATGGCCAAGACACGTTCTCTCAGAGCGCTGGGGACCACTGTGCACCGCCCCCTAGCCACGCAGACATCGTTCCAACAGGAGAGGTCATTCCTGACCCGGTGAAAGGGTGCTAGTTCCTCCGAGACCCTGGCCGGCCAGCCATTACGAATATAGATGCACAGCTGTTGGAGCACGGGGTTCTGTGCAGAGGCTGCCTGCAGATCTGGGAGGGAAACAGCTGCCTGAAGGGGCGTGAGCAGCGCGAGAACCAGGTCTGGTTCTGCGGAGTCCTGGGCGGTGTCCGGAGCGGAGGTGGGCGTGGCTCTAGAGAGGAGATCTGCCGCCACATTTTCTCTGCCCGGCGTAAACTGTGTGGAGAAGTTGAACGCCTGGAGCCTCTCAGACCCAGTGGAGGCCAGGAGAGCTGCGAGAGCCCGGTGGTCGGTCCGCGGTGTGAAGTGCCTGCCATAGAGGGACATGTTCCACCGCTCACAGTGCCCAGACGCAGGCCAGCGCCTCCCTTTCCCCCACAGAATACCTCTGCTCAGTGGGAGTGAGTGTCCGTGAAGCGAACGCCACCGGGCGTTCCACCCCTTGGTGGCGCTGTGACAGGACTGCACAGACCGCAGTGTTGGAGGCGTCACTGGTGATGAACATGGACCGTCCAGGTCAAAGAGAGCGAGCTCAGGCGGAGAGGTCAGTGGTGACTTGAGCCGGCAAACTGCTGCAGAGCATGCAGCAGACCAGGTCCAGGAGATGGCCTGCTTAAGAAGAGTGTGCAGGGGTGCAGGGGTGCAGTGGTGCAGGGGTGCAGGGGTGCAGTGGTGCAGTGGTGCAGTGGTGCAGGGGTGCAGGGGTGCAGTGGTGCAGTGGTGCAGTGGTCTCGGAGTAGAGGGGAAGGAAGCGCAGGTAGTAGCAGTCATCCCCAGGAATGAGGACAGCTGCGCAGGACGGGAGGGCTCAGGCAGGCACCGGATGGCGTCAGCATTAGAATGTGGACTCAGACCTTCGGCAGTCTGGCAGAACCCCACGAACTCGATGGCAGCGGCTGCAAAGATGCACTTCTCACCACTGAGTGGGAGGTCATGACCTTCGAGCACGTCCAGGAGCCTGGAGAGGCCACCGTGCAGGGCGGATGTCGCTCCATGCACCACGATGTCGTCCAGGTAAACGACCACACCAGGAATGCCTGAGAAGGTGGTGGCCATCATTTCCTGGAAGCAGCTGCTTTACGGCATGACGTCATCTCGACCTGACTCAAACACACCGCAGCAGAGACCGGAGACCTGCAGGCCTGAAGAATCGGGACGCTGAGGAGTCGCAGACCTGGACAGCTGACCTGTGCCGCAGTCCCATTGAGAGTCTGGCTGAACATTCCGCTGGGTCCACAGTGGTCGACTCGTCCCATCATGACCACGACGGACCGGAACATTTCACCTGTTTTTTCCAAAGCGATCTTGTCGCTACACTTTTATAAGGTCACGGGCGGATATACGCCTGTCAGCAGGGTGAGTACCAGATCATCAAACATATGATCGAGCCCACATGTCGGCATTTTATTCTAACAGAAAAATCCTCACTCTGCTACGAGGCAAAGCTGAATCAGTTCAAGCTTCTGACACTTCACCGGGTAAATCAGAATCAGAATAGCCTCCATCAGTACTTGGTTCAGATTTTCATATTGTGAAGATGAAATTCTACATATTTGAAGGAAAACACGGTAAATCTCCTCGTCTTTGAGGTCGAGGAACAGTCAGGGTTCTCTGATTCCACTCTAAGGCTTGTTTTATTCTTCATGCATCATTTTAGCAGCCACGGCCCCTCGTGCCGCATTTCTTAAACCGATAACTTCAACTTCAAGTTTTCCTGAGAATCTCTGATTGACGAGGAGAAAGTCTCACACACAAGCAGTTACTGACATGCTGGAAACGATCTCACAGCATCAAGACAACTGAAGCTTCATGGAGGAACTTATAAGTTTTTAAGTTAAAATAAAGATTAGACACCGTGATTTAATCACATTTATTTTGCATTTTAAAGCTTTGGAAATTAAAGAAATTACTTTTTTAATATCCAAAATCATCTTAGAAACTTCTTTTATACCAATGACGATATTGACCAATATTGTTTTCGCTCAAATTTTCATATTGTGAACATGAAGGTTTGTGAGACTTTATACCGTAATAAAAAAGGTTTTGAAGGAAAAGGTTCCACTTTAACTGTCACTTCTCTGTCTGAGCTAATTTTCCATTTACGGTGGGAAACAAGAATGATAAAAATGTGGAGTCTGGAGTTTGAAACTGAACCAAGTATTGTTGGAGTGTAGCTCCGAGGAACAAATGTCACACCCTCAGTGAAAATGCTTCCACACAACGATCAGCGTCGGATTTTAACGCGACGTGACGTCGGCTGCTTTCTGAGAAGAGTCCTGCGTGAAATCCATTCGCTGTCCTCCACACAGGACCATGAATCAGCGGGAAACCAGCAGGGAAGCTGCAGGAAGGAGAACTCCAACCCAGGAGGAGGCGGGAGGAGAGGGGGTGGGGTGAGGAGGACCTGAGCAGCCTGCCACTGTTCTCTGCTTCTTCTTCATGTGACCTTCAGCGCTTCAGGCTCCTTCTCTTTTAACAGGAAGAGAAGCTTCTTTCTCTCCTCGGTCTGTTCCAGAGAACAGCTTCTATTCATCTACACGTCTGAAACATGAGTCACTCGCTCAGCGACACTTCCTTCTAGCTTTCTGTTTTCAAACGGAGGGTTTTATATCTTTATTTGAGCGTCTGTTTTTCTGTTTGACGTTTATTCATCCAGCGGATGAGCTTCACTGACTGACCTGTGAGCTGCTTCCCTCCGGTCCAAACCAAACCAAACACTTCTTCTTCTGTGGTGCTGGCTGTTGACGCCCAGCGAGAGCTCAGCACCGCCACCTTCAGGTTTGGTGGAGAGCTGCCATTTGAGTTGCGCTCTTGAAATGCGTCCGTGTGGAAACGTCTGCCTTTAGAGCTGAAGTGGGGGGGGGCGGGGCGTCCTCTGACTCCGCCCCTGACTCCGCCCCTGCACACACAGCTGCGTCCAGACAGACCGACGCCACCCTCGGTGTCTGGAGCACCAGTTTCTCTGTGTGCTTTTTCATGGCTGCTCATAGCCGAAGATCAGAACTGGTACTCGTATATCATCGAGATCAAAACAAAAGTCTTCCTGAGCTTACGTTTAAAAAAAGCTTAAAATTAACATTATTTTAAAATTTCACATAAAAAAATACCTGTAAGAAAAGAACTGGAAAGTGAAATGTAGCAAGAAAAGTAAATGGAAACATTCCCATTTCAAGTAAATAAATACACTGTAATAACTCCATACGAACCGTTAGCATTTGTCTGAGCTTACGTAAAAAAAAGATTAAAATTAACATATTTTTGAAAATTCAATTCATGAAAAAAACCTGGAAAAAATATATAAAAGAAAATTAAAAATTAAAAAGAAACTGAAAAAGTAAAGAAAATTATAACAAAGTAAAATAAATTAAATGAATTTCAATATAATCCACATGAATCGATGAAATGTATCTTGAAAAGAAAATTAAGGTTAATAAATGACTGTGAATAATAACTAATAAGCTCAAAGTATTTAAACAAACTACACTCATGGTGAATCGAACCCGAGGCGCCGACAGAGGAGTGTGGAGACGCAGCCGTCATGGCTAACTCGGTTTTTTATTTGCACGTCCAATGAAGTGTTAACAAACCCAACACAGAGGTTAGCATCCAGGTCTACAGCAAGGGGGCGCTCACACACACACTAAAGCTCCGAGGACATGGGGGGGGGACCAGCGAACATCGTCACATCTGTACAAATCTACAGCAGAGAACAGCGCCGCCTGCTGGGCGCTCGCATTCCTCCGGCAGGACAAAGGGTCCCAGCGTGGCCCGGAAAACTAGAGGACGAGGGGGGTGGTGGTGGTGGGGGGGGGGGGGGGTGGTGGAGCCTCCAGCCACCACTCACAGCGACTCAGCGCAGCAGTCACTCACGCCGATCGACTCACTGCACCACCTGGTGGTACAAAGTGGGGCTGCAGGACTGAGTGGCTTTTAGTTAGCAACCCCAGAATGACTTCAGGCTGAAACAGGGTATCTTGAATTGCTTGCAAGGAAACAAATATGGTGGTTATTGTACTACCAGCTCATATTCATGATAATTTAAGTCTTTTCTAATTAATTTCTTGAAGTTTTACTCCTAAATAAACACTGGGACCACAGCTTCCTTCTGCGTCAGAGGAACTGGGTTTCCAGGGATCCTGCGGGTCTCTCAGATAGGCTGGTCCTGCTGAGGGGGTTCAGGTCCTGTTGAAGGGAGTCTATGGCCTATTGGGGGGTCCAGGTCCTGGAGGTGATAGGGGTGGGGGTGGGGGGTCTACATCCTGCTGGGAAAGGCTATGTCCAGTTCCGGTCGGGGTGGTCTATGGCCCACTGGGAGGAATGAGCTTCTGCTGCTGTTGTGGGGGTGGGGGTGGGGGTGGGGGGGTTTCTCCACGTCCTGTCGGAGGGTCCACATCCCAGAGGCTCGATGACCCAGCGCTCCTCTCAGCCCATGGAGACCTGGACGAGGCGAGCGGGAGCAGTTTGTCAGGTGGTCCCCCAGAGGAGGAGGGGCGGGGGAGAGGGGAGGGGGTTGGGGGAGGGGGGGGGGTCTATTCACACGGTTGCAGAGCTGCTTCAGCGTCTCCTCCACAGTCGGAGTTCCAGCTGAAGTCTTCTTCCTGAAAACGACGTCAGAGGCTCGTTTTTCTCTTTTCAGACGGACATGCGATGAAGTGCATGAAGGGGGGTCGGGAAGGGGGGGGTCTTCCTTCTTCTTTAATGTCTTTTATGTTATTCTTTTTAATGGTAAGTCTTTTTGGAGAGTTCCTCCCCCCAAGAAATGGACTTCTATGGTTTTCGATTTGAAAAACGGCTCGTTTTCTGTTTGCTTCTTAAGATTCTTCTTACACTTGCAAATGTGGTGAAATAACAGAGACAGAGTTTAACTATGATCACAATGTGTGTGTGTGTGTGTGTGTGTGTGTGTGTGTGTCTGTGTGTGTGTGTGTGTGTGTGTGTGTGTGTACAGGTGCATGTCAAAAAATGAGAGGATCACGGAAAACTCAAGTTTTCCATGTTATTTCCACACTCTGAATGTTTTTAGTGGTAATAATTACTAAATCTAATTACTAAAGATATTTTAATGTTTTGCGAAGCGTTCTGAGTTTTATGACCTACAAGCTAAAATTAAAAAAAAATTAAAAAAGGCTGAAAAGTGTCAGTTTATCTGTTTTTTCACTGTTAATTAACAAAAAAAAAATCCTCTTGTTTTGAGACACACCTGTGTGTGTGTGTGTGTGTGTGTGTGTGTGTGTGTGTGTGTGTGTGTGTGTGTGTGTGTGTGTGTGTGCGTGTGTGTGTGTGTGTGTGTGCTGTACACTCAGTCTGTATTTCCCAGTGTCGTTCCACTGGTACAGTCCCAGCTGTTTTTTGTTTTTTTTCTTGGCGCTTGTCCTCCTGCTCTGGCTCCGCCTCCTGCTCCTCCTCTGGCTCCGCCCCCTCAGTACTCGCTCAGGTTGTGCCACTTGGAGATCTGCCGGCGGGGGTTCTCGCAGACCTCCCTCCAGTGGGCGGCGCCGGAGGGCGCGGCGCTGTGCAGGCCCAGCAGCAGGCGGCCCAGCACCTCGTTCTTGGTGGTCCGGTCGAAGTCGACCACCAGGAACTCCACCGAGATCTCCGGCAGCAGCTCGGGCGGGATGTCGTAGATGAAGGACTCGTTGAAGACCGGGTTCAGCGTGCACTTCTTCACGTGCGTCTTCTTCTTGGCGATGCGTTTGCGGCCGTAGAAGACGTTGACCTTCACATAAGGGTCTGAGGAGGAAGAGAAGGAGGTGGAGGAGGAGGAAGAGGAGGAGGAAGAAGAGGAGGAAGAAGAGGAGGTGGAGGTGAAGGAGGAAGAGGACGAGGAGGAAGATGAGGAGGAGGAGGAGGCGGAGGAGGACAATGTTTAGTCAGAGCAATAAGGGGAAGGGGACAGACAGAAGTCCAGATACAGGACAGGAAGGAGGACAGATGGACAGAAGGACACTGACTGGCTGACAGCCCGGTGATGTCCATCTTGGGGAGGTGGCGAGCCTTCAGGACGACCACGCTGAGGCGGTGGGACACCGGCTGGTAGGACAGAGACGCCAGGAGCTCCCCACGGGTCTCACACTGAGGACGGGACAAAGACAGTCTGAATCAAACCACGGCGCGTTTCCTCTGCGAGCCACCGGGTGGCAGCGTGGGAAGAAGAGTGTGAGGACTGTGGAGAGTCAACAGGAAGCGGAGACGCCGGGCTCACCTGCATGTTCCTCTTGGTGATCTGCTGGCTGAGGTGCACCCGGCCCGTGCTGGGGTCCACGCCCTTCAGCGGGACCACCGCCTCGCCGATCACGTCGTCGCGGGCGAAGCGGTCGAAGCTGAGCACCAGGAAGTGCAGCGTGAGCTCCGGCAGCGAGCTGTAGGCCACGCCGTAGAAGGTGAAGGTCTCGTCGAACAGGGGGTCCAGCGTCTTGCGCAGCACGCGGGTCTTGACGCGGTGCTTCTTCTCCGGCAGGATGGTCATCTTCACGTAGGGGTCCGAGCTGCCCGCCTGCTCGTCCATGGCCGGCAGGCCGCGGGCGCCCACCACGGTCACCACCAGGGCCTTCTTGGGGAAGTTGTAGTCGACGGTGAGGCTGACGGCGCCCAGGCTGGGCTCGGGCTCGGGCTCGGAGGAGGCGGGCGTGAAGGGCGACGCGGTCTTGCTGCTGGTCTGGCTGCTGCTGGCCGAGCTGCTGTCCAGGCAGCAGTAGTCGGCGCGCACCGGCAGCGCCCGCTCCGTCCGGGCCTGGCAGTGGGCGGGGCCCGGCCCGGCAGTGGGCGGGACCAGGTGGCTCATCTGCAGCTGACCCGGGACGTCCAGGATGTTGTTCTCGGCGTCCACCAGCACCATGCCCCGCCCGGCGGCGCCGGCGCCGCCCCGCTCGCCGTCGCGGTCGGAGCGGTCGGCGCGCCGGATGCCGCGGACGATCCTCTTACTGCTGCTGAGGGATTCTGGGTAAATGCTGATGCCTTTCAGCATGTGGATGAACTTGTAGGGCGGGTCCTCGGCGTCGCAGTAGCGGTCGCCGTGCAGCTTGTAGCGTCCGGACGCCCGCAGGTAACGGCGCTGGCAGAAGGACCAGAGCAGGATCAGAACCACCACCACCAGAACCAGGACGCCGGCGCCCAGGAAGCCCGCCAGCACCGGAGACATGGCTGAAAGCAGCAAGCACACGGCCGGACAGTTAGAGGACGGGAGGACCGCGGAAGACCTTCAGGACGTCCCAGACTCACACCGGAAGAATGTGGAGACTGTAAACACACAGGCGTTTTGGGTGTGTGTTCACACGACGACGACACCGAGAGCCACTAGAAACGCAACTTTTTAAGTACGCCGTGACTCTTGTCTCCGGGGAAACGAGGCAGAACACAAGTTTTTGGGAACGCTCCCTATTTGTCTCCGTGGAAAAACAGGGAAAAGGCAACTTTTTTGAAAATATTGTGCTATAAAACACAACTTTCTTGAAAACGCTCCAATTCCATGGAAACGGGGGAAATGCAGACTTCCTGAAACGCTCTGGGCCAGCCGAGGCCCGCGGTGCCGGCGTGCTCGGCTCTGTCTGTGTCTGGCAGACAGGAAGTCGAGAAAGGCTGAGCTAACGGCGTTAGCGCACCAGGCTAACGAGCGAAAGACAAAAGTGCTGTCGGGAATCAATACGCTGCCAGCAAACGCTACGTTTCATTATTTAAAGGTATTGATTTTTATTCACAGCCGAGGAGAGCAGAGAGAGAGGATCCAGCATCCGCCTCCGTTTTTATTAAAGAAGGAGCGTCGAGCGACGCCACTCCCGGGCTCAAGGTGACGGAGCACAAACTGGCTTCATGTGAAGGGGGAGTGAGTCGGACGTAGAAAACCTGACGACAGAGAGCTGCGAGCAATCTGCAGGACAGACCGGACAGCAGGACAGACCGGACAGCTGGACAGACCGGACAGACCGGACTGCAGGACAGACGGGACTGCTGGACAGACCAGACTGCAGGACAGACCGGACTGCTGGACAGACCGGACAGCTGGACAGACCGGACCGGACTGCTGGACAGACCAGACTGCAGGACAGACCGGACAGCAGGACAGACCGGACGTTGTCTAATCTGCAGGTCTCTGTCAGCCTCGTACAGAGGATCATTGTTCCACGAGGCAACACTGATGCTACAACACACACACACACACACACACACACACACACACACACACACACACACACACACACACACACACACACACACACACACTGCACTCAGCTGTAGCTGCCACTCAGCTCACCTTCACTCATCAAACCGTTTGCTAATCCTAACGGTCGCAGTAATCCGGTGCTTTTGAAGAACACGAGCCTCGCTGCTGCAGATTAACTCTGACCTCAGCAGAAGTGACCTCTGACCTCCGCATGGGAACAACCCGACAGCAATCTGAGTATAATAGACCAGGAGTGGACTCTAACATTCACCGAGGATCAGCAGTAATAGTCCCGGTAAAAACAAAGACGCAGTGTTGCTGCAGCCAAACTATTCCAGACATTTCCGCAGAGAAACGCCGAAAACCAGGCGGAGACGGAGCGCCGTCCTCCTGATGCCACTCCTCAGCCGCCGCCCTCAGAGAGCTCCCCTCCACCACGGGGTCGGACACTGGCCCGGTGGACATGACTGTTTGGTGAAACACTTTCCCTGACATGCGCCCACGACCGGCACAGCTGGAGGAGAGGACGAGGCGCGCTGGACGTAAACGAACAGAAAACAAGTCAAGTTACAAATGTTCCGTGCTGGAGGTTAAAATACCCGGGTCTCGACAGGACGATACGAAAGCGTCTCAAAGTTACTGCTGGACTCTTTTCCCTGAAAGGCTCGGTGAAGCTTCAGCTAACTGACAGTGAGGGACGTGTCTCCCTGAGTCTCCCTGAGTCCAGCAGAGCGGAGACACGTCCTGCTGTCTTCACAGCGTCTCTCAAACACCAATCAGCGCTTTCATGAAGAGCCGTCATATCGGGCGGCAGAGCATCGTCGCGCATCGCCGCATCCGTACGTGACACGTAATCAGGTGAATTAAAATCAACAGTGTTTGACATCGTTCCTTCAGAGACAGCGCGCTTTCTTTTGTTTTTTAATGGCGTCCCTCTGCTGGGGCGTCCTCCGTCCCGTCTGGTGGCGTTGGAGCGTGGGCGGGTCGCTGAGCTTCGCCGCTGGCTGTCGATGCCCGGGCATCGCCGGGTGGGCGGCGGCCTCTCGGGGCGCCGTGCGGTCACGGTCCTGCCGAGGTTCACGGCTGCAGCAGGACACTGCAGCTGCCTGATTGGCTCAGCTTCTGCCTCCTGGCGCTGTGCATCCAGAACCAACCTCCAGCGGAACGTCGCAGCGCGCAGACACATGGCTACAAGAATGAGAACGCCATCATACTTAACGGCTGATTTTCCACCGATCAGAGCGGATCTGGAGCTCTGCGGCAGAGGCTCACCCTTTCCACCAGGTAAACATGCTTTGCAGAGTGTCAGGGAGGATTTTGGTTTCGGAGGACCGGCACCCGGACGTTCGTGGAGTCCGCCATCTTGCATCCCATACCTGCTGGAGGGGATCACCAGCGACTCTGCTGCAGCCGCAGGGCGTTGAGCCACAAGGAAGACGCATCCGGTGGAAATCCAGCCGTTTATTACAGTGGGGGCGAACGCGAGCAGCCGTGTCGACGCTTGGAGCTCCGGCAGCTGCGTTCCGGATCCTTCTGGCCTCAGTGCTAAACATCAACAACGTCTGCTAACGTTAAACATGTAGCCACCAGCTAATGCTAACACACAGTCACCAGCTCATACCACACACACACACACACACACACACACACACACACACACACACACACACACCACATTTAAGAGTAGAATGAGCAGCTCCTTCTTCCTGTTGTCTGAGGCTTCCATTCATTCACACACAATGATGTCATGTTTTGGAAAGAGCTGAAAGGGCTCGCTGCCTAGCAACACACACACACACACACACACACACACACACACACACACACACACACACACACACACACACACACACAAACCTGCTGTAGAAACTACATTAATGTTGACAACATTCTTTAAATTCTTTTAAAGCTCCATGAAAACGTCTGAACTCATTCTAAGTGTTTTGCTGAATAGTTTCCAACTAGCAATAAAATTCAATTGAATTTTCATTATATATGATAAAAACATTGCAACACATCAAAACTGTTCTTGATTAATCCAATCAACATAATAATGATTTATCTCAGAATTGTTTCATTTTCTCAAATTCTCTCTGAAAACCATGAAATCAGTTTATATGTCTCTTTATAAATGATCACAGTAATGAACTGATATAACAACAAGTTGTGGGATAATGTTTCTGTGCTTGTTCTTGATTAGTGATGCTTGTTCACAGAAACTCTTGAAAAGAATTTGATTGGCTGAAGGAAGAGTCTGAGCTGAACTCCATTTAGATGTGAATAAAGAAACAAATAGAAGAGAAATTACTTTCTGAATCCCAGAGAGAAATCATTTCTATTTCACATGAATTATTTCTGTATATAATCACTATGTATTGTAATATTTTAAAAAATTAAATCAATGCTTGTGATCTTTAAGTTATTGAAGTGATTTTAGTCTAAGGGGTGAATAAATGTTGAATAAAAAGAGAGAAACAAGACAGATGCAAATATTTTGTTCATATTTTGTACATTTAAAAACCTTGACTTAAAAATTTAAAGTCACCTTCATTGTGATTATTAATATTTACTCAAAATATAGGATTTATGGCAATAGAAAAAAATTCTAAATTCCTTAAAAAACATTTAATTGAGCAACGTAATCCCAAAAAAATTAAATTAGAATTGTGACAATAAATCTGGTGTCATGAGATTAGATTATCTATACAAACACGTTCAGAATAACATGATTTCTCTTCTGAATCACATGTATGGTCATTATATAATAATAATAATAATAATAATAATAATAATAATAATAATAATAATAAGCATGCTGGGTGGATTTTTGTGATTTTTCTTCGTTAAAACTGTTTTTTATTCATTATTAAACTCTTTGTGTCGCTGGTTCAGACATGACGTCACCTGATACACACCCCGACTGGCACGCGCACGCACGCATGCATGCAGGAGCGTGCGCAGGCTCTGTGAGGATGATGAAGATGATGAAGACGATGATGTTATTTTCTGCGGGGTTATTTTTTTTACGCGTGTCTTAATTGTAAAGCAGCAAGCCGCGCGCGCACTGCTCCACTGTGCGCGTGCACCGCCGCCACAGCCCAGGATGTCCGGAAGATTGATTATTGATAAACTGATTGGTTGATATTTAGCTGATGAACGCAGGATGACACCGGACATTTCACACCGCGGCGGCTCGCGGTGACGCACCGGAGCGCGTGGACCGGGGGGGTAGCGCGCGGACCGCGGGTACCGGGCCCGGGTCCGGGGACCGGGGCCGCGGCCTGGCACTCACCGTAGGCGGGTCCCAGCTCGATGATGTCCGCCATTTTGTGTTCTCGGGGCGGCGGGATGCGGTGCGCGAGGAGAGCCCAGACACCGGGGGAGACACCGACTGGCACGCCGCGCGCCTCTCACTGATCACCGGGGAACAGCCGCTGCTCCGCCGGGGGAAGCCTTCATAGGAACCGGGCCGTGGTGCCGCGCGCTGCGTCGCTCTGAGTCTGCGGCGCTCCGCGCGCGCTGATGCTGCTGCTGCTGCTGCTGCTGCTGATGATGATGATGATGATGGTGGTGATGATGATGCGCCGGGATGCAGCGCGCATGCGCACAGGAGCGCGAGGAGGAGGAGGCCGAGCCGAGAGAGGAGCAAGAGGAGTCACTCTGTACAACACCCGAATCTCAGAAAACAACACAAACAGCGAGAACAAAGCTCGTGAAAACAACACAAACAACGACCATGACCAAAACAATAATAACTCATTAAAAAAAACAACAACAACAATAATACGGAGTGACAAATATAAATCTTCACCATCAGTTTCTCCTCTGCCTGTTTACCGTATGAACAAACTTGTAACAACAGTCTTTACTTTGTAAGCTTTGGTTTTACTTCAATTAGTTACTTCAATTAGCTCAGATTAATCAAACATAAAAACATCAGAAATCCTTATATGTTTAAGTGACAAACAAAAAATGGAATAATATTTATTTGTTTAATTTACACATTCATTAATGGATTATTTTGTGTATGTCTACAGTTTGTGATTTTCTTATTGTTTCGATCAAAATCCTTGTTTGAAAGTTAAAAGTCCAATTTTTTTTAGGACAGTGACAACATTACAACTTATATATATATTTTAATAATATGAATTGTTTATAGGCTACACAAACCCACTATCATAATCAATAAATACGTGGTAAAAGTAGTTCCCTATCTTCATATTGTAATGTCATGTTCATGTCATGATGAGGAGACAAAATGTAGGAGAAGGGACAGGAAATGTACAGGAATACCAACACAAGCAGCAAAAGAAAGTCAGTACCAAGACTGCCTTTTTAATCCAATAAATTATGATTATTTTGTGGTTTTCATGAAATCCATCAGAGTGAGACATCTTCCCACGGACTTCCGGTACAGCCTTGGCTGGAAGGCCTGTAAGCCCCGCCCTATGTGATGTCACGCATGTAGTTAGGTAATAAACAGGAAGTGTGCTTTTATGTCCATGTAGCAGCTTCGCCATGAAACAGAAGGATGGAGCGGCCAGAAGAAAAGACAAAACATCCAGGCTCTACAATCATCTGCAGGCACTAAACAACCAGCACGCAAAAACTACACAAAACAAATCAAACATTATGTCATTGAATGAATTGAAATTTGTTCTTATAGATTTCATAGTCAGTTTTCTCACAAGCATAGAACAAGTGTTCTGTCAATTCATTATTGTTACATAAAGGCTTAATGTGGATCTGATGAGAGGGATATACTCATTTATGGTTTTGAAATGGAATTCCTGAGGTTTGGGAATAAGGGGAAACTTGGTGGAGAAGTCAGGACTGGAGAAGTCCTCCTCTTCTATGAGAGACGGAGAACATTCTGAAAGAGCGGAAACCAGATTAAAACTGAAAGTGAATTATCAGCAGTAACGTGAACGTCAGGAGAGCAGAGTGTGCGTTAGCAGTGTCACTGTTTAAGTCTGAGGAATAAAGATGGCTGTCACTCGGCTCCTTAAAGGAATACTCCAGAGATTTGGGGCCCACGCCCTATCCCTATCATTTACAAAGGGAGATAAGCTCATAAATACCTTTTTTGTGTCTGTGCGTCCAGTGACTGGCTCCCAGCTGTTAGCATCGTAGTTAGCTTAGCTCAACTGCTGGAGGTGAAGAGGAGACAGAGCCGGACTTATGAAAGTGGACAAAATCCTCCTTCCAGTGGTCCAGGGGACGGTGTATTAGCACGTGAAGTAACTCAGAATGGTTATAAAACATTTTAAAAGGCGTGTTTTCTTTTCAATCCGTTAAAATAACGTTTTGATACACACAGATCTGCACAAGCACAGTGCACCGCGGAAGAATATACCGGAGCACAGCGGCTGAGTCTATGGCTTCTACTGAATGATCACTGGTAACCAACAGCCTTTTTGACACAGGAAGGCTGTGTTGCTGCCAGACATTGCGGCACAGGTTTTCAGAAGTGGTACGAAAATCTCCACCTTCACCAGCTCCAGTGTGCACAGCGCCACCTATCATTCTAGATACTCTGAAGATGAAAATGCAGTTTGTATAGTTCTTTAATCATTTGAGGCAAGTAATGCAGCCGGAACCTTGAAATGAGGAAGCATGTAAATCCAGTTTAATTTTCAAATCTAACATCTCAAGTTGAATTTTGCTAAGTATTTGGTGGGACATCTTTTGAAAATTAATGTCATTTTCTTTTTTATTTAAAGCTATAGTGCGTAACTTCGGTTGCCCTCTAGTGGAATTCTGCGCTCATACAACAATAACATCGGCGCTTCCACATGACGTGCGCCCAGGTGTCCCCAGTGTCCCCGGTGTCCCCCTCCCCCTCTCCCCCCAGCCGCTGCCACGGAGATTCGCGTTTCCACCGCGCGAATCACCGTTGGAAACGGTTTTTATTCTGTGTGAATAAGGACAGCTGGTGAAAAAAAGATGTACTCTTCCGAAGAGGTAATAACTGTTTTCTTTTTTTGCCACAGAAATGCAAATAGCTGATTACAAACGGGAGACAAGGTGCCTGCTAATTTGTAACTGACAGGTTAGTGGATGCTACCCATACTCAGCACTGGAATGACAATATTCTTAGACAGCCTTTGCGAATGTGTGATTATTACCGTGTGACTGTATGTTAGCAGGTTGCTAACATTACAACATAATGTTCATAGCACCATTTAGAAAAAAATAATAAAGTACTTATATAATTATAAACCAAATCACTTACTTATCCAACAGCAGCAGGGCAAGATCTGTGTCTGCCCTCAGCCCAATTTCTGCTTTCAATGTTCTCCACCGAGGAAAAGCCACGCCAATACAAATCCTCATTTGCCTTCTCCGTCGGCCACTTTCCTTCTTCGCCAGCAATCCTTCTGCCGACCGTCCAGGCTTTTTTTTTTTGGCGGTAGGATCCACTTCAGGACTCTTTCTCGGCCATTTCTTTGGATTATCCGCCATGTCGCTTCCTCGGTCTGCCTAGCTCTGCCTGTTGCTATGAGACGCTCCCGTCCTCACCCTCCCTTCTTGTTGTGACATAAAATGTGTAATTTCCTGCGCACCAGCGCGGGAATGGCTCCGGTTGACAAGCAAAGCAAGAATTATATATATTGAAAAATCCTGCGAGATGTTAGAGGAGCCGATCGGCTTAATCTGCATTTTGTCATCTCCACTAGTAGTGGCTTGGCTAAAACGGACATTCATAGACATTTAAAGTTATGCACTATAGCTTTAAGTCACAGTCCAAGTAGTTTGGAAGAAGAAAATGAAAAAAATTGTTTTGATGAGTGATTATTGATTTTATTTGAGTGAAAAAATACAGTTTTATTCTGAGAATGAAAATAAATTTATGTTTATAAATTTCAAAATGAGTATTGGTCCATATAGTCTTCTGCAGTAGGACAGTTCAGTGGACCGACTTCATCCCATCCCTCCGCCGCACTCAGCTCGCCGTCCGCTGGTCTGCCCCCTGCTGGCCTGCAGAGACATGACGACACACAGGAGTGACGGAGAGTCTGGCTCCACCCAGAGCTGCAGAGCATCAGAGAGGTGAACAGTACCTTAAAGTACAGCCACAGCGCCCCCTGCAGCAGAAGGAGAGACAGCGGCACCACCACCCATCTGACGATCACAGCTGTCGGATCTGAACACAG
This sequence comes from Salarias fasciatus, assembly GCF_902148845.1. Taxonomy (NCBI): domain Eukaryota; kingdom Metazoa; phylum Chordata; class Actinopteri; order Blenniiformes; family Blenniidae; genus Salarias; species Salarias fasciatus. The sequence goes on along the minus strand of NC_043755.1, from coordinate 33,741,114 downwards.
AGAGAAATCAGCCGTCTGAGGACTGCTGGCAGTGAGACCATCAAGAGTCCATCCCTCTCAGCCCCCTCTTGGTCTGGATCAGGTCTCGTTAGCAGTTTAGAGACCGAACCCCTCCAGACATGTCTGTCCCTTCTGTCTTCCTCCAGCTCTTCTAGTTGGACTCAGAGTCTCTCTCAAACCAAACCAGAGTTAGAATCTATCCAGAGAGTCCTGGACCGACCCTGGGCCGTCCTCCCAGTCCGTCCTGCCTGCTAAACCTCTAAAGGGGGGACACCAGGGGACATCCTGACCAGATGGACTGATCGGTAAACACAGAGCTTTGCTTTCCAGATCAGCTCCTCCAGGTAAACAGTCCAGTGACGGGGTTACTGAAGCCGTCTGTCTGAATCTGTGGACCATCTCTCCATTTCTCCTCCATCAGTCCTGAAGAGGACCCAGAGATGATCTGATCATATGTTCGTCTTTCCATTGTAGACGTTTCCTGAACATTTCAGGATAATGAGTCTAGAACTTTTTCAAGTTGCTAACAGACAGAAAAACAAATCCGACTGAACAAATATCCTGGGCCTTGGTTGAAACAAAGTGAGTAGGGTCATTCTCACATTTTGGTCTGATCAGTTCTTCTCATCGTCGTACCGTTTCAGAGTCTCGGGCTGATTTCAAGAGAGCAGGCAAAACATATGTTGCATATTGTGTGTGGATTTACAAGACAACAGCTCTCAGAGTCACTTTAAAAACATCCCTGATCGATATGTTGACAAAAAACCAAAATTGACCCTTTGTGGAAACGCTCAGGACCCCAAATCAGCAGGAGAAGCCCTGCCACTGGTCCTCGACACCATAGTCTTCAAAACCTTGTTGTAATAAATGTGAAATTTTTCTGATCCAAAAATGAAAAGACGAAACATTTTCACTTGAACTGTCATGTAAACAGCGCCTCGGCTTCTTCTTACCGGACACAGACAGAGACAGCATGCGGCTCTCTGAGGTGAAGTTGTGTCCAAAAACATAGAGGTGGTAAACACAGCTGTAGTTTCCCCGGTGGGCGGGCTCTGCGGCAGGAAACAGGAAGTGTGCAGAGTGATTGACAGCCGGCTGGGTGGAGTTGTAGGAGGTGTTGGAGGAGGTGAAGGTGAGCTGGAAGGAGCCTCCTGGGTACTGTGGCTGGATGGAGCAGCCGATGGTGAAGGTGGAGCCCCAGATCACCTGGAGCCCCTGCTGCTGGGCCTCAGAGACCCCGAGGATGGAGGAGGAGGAGGACACGGAGATGACGGGATGGAGCAGCAGGTCTGAAAAGCACACACACACACACACACACACACACACACACACACACACACACACACACACACACACACACACACACAGAGCAGAGAGAGAGAGAGTTCTGCAGAATCAGTTCTGAAAGCGCCAAGTGAGGGACATGAGAAAAACAGACGAGCTTACCTGAGCAGGTGAGATTATTGTTGAAGGGAACTTCAATCAGGTTTGCACACTTAACCAGATCAGATCCAGACTGAAAGCAGTCATCACTGATTACCATGGTCAGTGTGAAGTTGATCAAATGTGTCCATTTAGCAGACACAGCAGAACCACAGTCCAGATGTGAACAAAAAAAAGCTGCTTTCTCCACAGACCAATCAGGATCATATGTTGGTCTCCAAACTCCAGAGCTTCTGATCTGCAGAGAACCTGCACAGCGACTGTTTTCTCCCTCCAACCTGATTTCAGGAAACCCTGAAGAGAGAGAAGAGTGAGAGGATGAAGTGAGTGTGAAGAGAAGACAAGGTAAAGCTGCAGCTCCTCTCTACCTGAGCAGGTGAGTCCAGCAGCTTTACCAGGTGAGCAGCTGCTTCTAGCTGAGCCTGAGCTTCTACAGTCCAGCAGAGCAGACTCATGGCCTCCACACAGGAACTCTGGGCTCCACCTGGGAGTCTGCACGTCTCCATAGAGCACCCCCTGCAGGACTGAAGGAGCCCCACAGTCCAGCTCCCGACACACCACCTCTGCATCCTGCTGGTCCAGGTCTGCTTCACATACTGAGGACCAGGTCTGGTCAGACGGGTTAGTCTTCACCTGCAGTCTGCCTGAACAACGACTGGATCCATTCAGCAGCCGCACCGAGTCTGGACACAGGACAGGAGGTCAACCAGAGGAAACAGGAGAAACTCTGGAGAAAAAAAATCTAAATTCAGCAGAAATAGTACAAACTATGGAAGACACAGGATAAACTCTGAGCAAATGACAGACACTCTGAAAAAACACAAAAAACTCCGTCAAACCCCTAAAGTTGTGGTGTTTTTATCCCCAGAACTTAGTGGATTTGAGGTATTTTTTTAACACAATGACTTTGTTGGAGTAATAACTGGAGAACAGAAGCAGAGTAACATGGATCTGCTGTGAACCGGTTGGAAATTTTTTTGAATGAATATAAGCAAGGCATACCTGAGCAGGTGAGTTTCAGTGTGAAAGGTGAGGTGGATGATTTCACACAGTTCCACAGATCAGATCGAGATTGCACACATTCTGAGTCAATGCTCCACATAGATTGAAGAGACACGGAAGTTGATTGTATAGAAACAGGAGAGCCACAGTTCAGATGTTCACAGAAGAGAGCTGCTGTCTTCAGGCTGAAGAGAAGCGGCGCCACAAGTTTCAGTTCGCCAAGATATCTCAGCTCCAGAGTACCTGCACAGCGACTGGCTCCTCCCACCAGCCTGAACTCATCGCCCCCTGAACTCAGACCAGAGAGACAAGCGTGAGAGATTGAGGTGACTTTGAATGGAAGTGAAAGCTGCAGCTCCTCTTCTACCTGAGCAGGTGAGTCCAGCAGCTTTACCAGGTGAGCAGCTGCTTCTAGCTGAGCCTGAGCTTCTACAGTCCAGCAGAGCAGACTCAAGGCCTCCACACTGGAACTCTGGGCTCCACCTGGTAGTCTGCACGTCTCCATAGAGCGCCCCCTGCAGGACTGAAGGAGCCCCACAGCCCAGCTCCCGACACACCACCTCTGCGTCCTGCTGGTCCAGGTCTGCTTCACACACTGAGGACCAGGTCTGGTCAGTCGGGTTAGTCTTCACCTGCAGTCTGCCTGAACAACGACTAGATCCATTCAGCAGCTGCACCGAGTCTGGACACAGGACAGGAGGTCAACCAGAGGAGACAGGAGAAACTCAGTTAAACTCCTGCAGTTGTGTTATTTTATCCTCAGGTCTTTGCGAATTTTAGGTTTTTTTGTGATAACAAGTTTTGCTGGAGACCAATGAGCTGATCTCTGCTTTGAGTGACAAACTGAGGGAGCAGAGAAGCAGAACAAAATAAATTGAAAGTTAAAGATAGTTACGTTCTATGAATCCTGGATGACTTTCACAAGATTTTGCTGAAAGCACTAAATGTTTCCTTTGCGCATGTGCATTTTGATACCAACAACACCACTTGTGACCGCTGGGTGACCTTAGAAATGTAGTATGTTCTGGTGTCATCCTAGGTTCGCTTCCTACATAATTTTCTGGCATGATCACGAGGTTTCTGAGTGACAAAGCACTCTGGCGGTCATCTGGGATAGAGCCATAGTTCTATTCCATGGTTTCCATGGTTTATTGCAGGCGAGTCTGTGCAACAGAGAAAGTCATATCTGAGCTGGCCAGAAGGGGGCCACCAAGCAGCAGCATATTACACTTGTTTAAGGACTCTCAAGAGTATCAACCGAATCAGAGAGAGTGGTGGAAAGGCATAAAGGAAGCCCTCTGGCCAGGGGTGCACTAGCGTGTCCTGGTCCAGAGGGCTGGTGGGTGCGCCTTCAGGGACAACCAAAATGGACAGTGAGTCGACTCTGCCGAAGCAAAGAGACTGACCCTTGCCCTGCCGAAAGACCCCAGATTGTGTGTACCACCTCCGGGTGGAGGCACCACTCTCCTGGCAGAGGACTCCAAGGGGAAAAAGAGTCCGCCAACGGGTTCAGGCAGATACATGACCCAAAGGCCAGCCTGTGGGTTGCAGCCCACCTGAGAAGTTGCTAGGAGGCCTACAACAACCAGAGGGACCTGGTGCTGCCCTGGGGGTTGACGTGGGAGATGACCGGAGTGTTGTAGTAAATGCCTTCTCCTCAGGTATGGCCAAGAAATGCTTAAGGCCCAAGTGTAATGCTTGCAGCTCCAGCATACTGATATGATCTGTGCTACCCCACCTTGACCACTGTCCCCGAGGTGCCCTGTGTCACTCGATGGCACCCCATCTCGAGAGACTGACAGCCATGCTGACAGTGTCTTGGCAGGCTGGGGACACACCCAATGGGACAACATTGACAGGAAGTCCTGTCCCTCCATGAGCCAGCACCAGGAGGTGCTTCTGCAACACTCTGAGCGTCCAACAACAGTGCCCCTCTGCATCCATACAGAATCCATTAGACCACCTATTCAGAAGCGCAATGACGGCATGCCCAAGGATGTCAATCTCTGTCCTTCCAGCCCCGAGGGGCCCCAGAGGGTTGTTGACAGGACCCACAGGTCAGGGTCGCCTGAATGATGAGCAGGCAGGGGTGTGAAGGACCACAACCAGTCTTTGTAGAGTTCGCTGGGGAGTACAGCTCCCAATAGGATGAAAAACAAGGTGATGGGCGGGAATGTGGAACAACAACATGCTGCTGCCCCAGAAAATCCCCTGAGAGAGGAACAGCAAACATGGAGGAGGGCAGCCTACACCGCTAAGGAAGACCGTCATCGGAGCACACCAAGACAGTTGTGACACACATGGCAGTATGTATCAAGTCATGTACTGCCTCACTTGTGGAGCTTCAAGCTGCTGACAAGTACCGCAATTCTGACACCATTGAGGCCCAACCATTCTCATCATCCTGGAGAAGGGCACCACCAGTAAAGCAATGGTGAGAGCCTACCATACTGCTCAATGTGCCACTTTTTATGTGCGATAAGTTGAGGGAAGAGGGACGAACGCTACCTACACCGTAGATAAAAGACCACAGGGCCAGTAAAGTTTGGCTGAAGCTATGTCCGGGACAGGGAATGGCCGCTCGGCGGCTCCCTCTTCCTCCTGCCCTCCTGCTAGAGACGTCACGCACCGGAAGCAGGGATTGCAAACATGGCATTCACCATCCATGGTCCGAGCTGACACCAACAATGTCGTTCAGTAGACAGGATTGGTGTGAATAAAGTGGGGGACGGGTGCAAATGCGACCTTCACCAGCGAGACTACAGACCGGCAACAATCTTGCCGTTAATGGCGTTGGCACCAATAAGTCTGGTGAAGGGCACAACACGGCCTTCACCAGTCACTGGTTCCAAGCTGACACTAACAGTATGGCTCAGTAGGTTCAGACAAGGTCAGTGCAAATGCAGAGGGAAGGGGCCACAGATGCTGCCTCGTCAGCAGATGCAAGACCACCGGGCTAGTAGCTTGGCTGCAGCAATGTGCATGAGAGGAAACTGCTGCACGGTGGCGCCCTCTCCTGGACAAAGTACAAATGCCGCCTACCAGAAGCAGGGGTGCAAAAATGGCCTTCACTGGACACGGCCAAGCTGACACTTACGGCGTCGCTCGGCAAATCAAAGAGAAGATTGGTGCGATAAGCTGAGACAAGGGGGTCACAGACGCCACTTACACAGCAGACGCAAGACCAGAAGGCTCCTAAGTTCTCGCTGGGGTCTTGCTCAGGAGAGGGAAGGGTCATACGGTGGCTCCCTCGTCCTCCTGCCTTCTTGCTAGAGATGCCCCATACAAGAAGCGGGGGGGCGCGAATGCTATCTTCACTAGTCACGGGCTCCAAGCTGACCCTAGAATTATTGCTCAATAGATCGACAGATAAGGTCAGTGCTATAAGTTGAGGGAAGGGGGTGCAGACGCCACCTACACGACAGACGCACCACTATAGTGGCAACAGGGTTTAACTGAAGTTATGTTCAGGAGAGCCAGATGACTGCATGGCATCTCCTCTTTCACCCTGCCCTCTCGCTAGAGGCGCCATGCGCCGGGAACAGGAAGCACGACTGAAGCCTTTACCGGTCACAGGCCAATATGGCACTAACTGTGGCTACAAACTAATGCTAACTGCATCACTAACAGACAGGATCAGTGTCAATAAGCCAGAAGAAAGGAGTGTCTACACGACCTTCATCAACAGCAGCAACGTTACCATCAACCGTGTGCATAACAATCATGGTTGGCCTCAATAAGCTGGGGAAGACCAAGGCAGTCTCTACCAGCGAAGGCCAAAGTTAACACAAATCATGTTGCCAATGGTCGGGTTCAGTACCAGTAAGATTGGAGAAGCGCGCACGAATGGTGCCTCCACCAGCAGCAGCTAAAGCTAACACTAGTCATGTCGCTAAACAGCCAGGCACAAGCAGGCTTACTGGTGACTACCAATACTGTAAACTGGGAGAAAAAAGATACAAACTGTGCCTCTGCCAGCAGCGGCCAAGCTAACACTAGCCATGTTGCTAACCAGCCAAACTAGGTACCTATAAGCCTGGAGGAGAGTGCATGAATGGCGTCTCCACTGGCCACAGCCAAGCTTACACCCACCATGTGGTTAACAGCCATGGCGGGGCTCAATAGGCCGGTGGAAATAGCCTTACAAGCAACGGCTAAGCTAACACTAGCTGTGTTGCTAACAGATAGGACTGTCAGACACTCCAGGCATGAGGCGCATGACTGGCACCTCCTCCACAGCAGCTAAGCTAACATGCCATACACAAGTAAGCCCCAGTGCCTGAGCAATACTCGGGGGAGGAGAGTAAGGCCGCTGTCCAGCCGACACTTGAGCAAAGAGAAGAGATTCAACAACTTTACTATCAGCCTAAGGTTAAGAATGCATCTGTTGACCGGAGGAGATGCCACAGTTGTGCCAACCCACCTTAGAACGAGGGTGAAAAAAGGGGGGTAACTGCCATTGCAGCCTTTGGAGGGTGAACTTTGCTGCTCCAACCAACATGGTCGCAAGGCTACCAGCGATGCCGTATAGGCTAGTACCATAATCTCCAAGTTTTACTGAACTGTAGGCGAGAAAAGACAGAAGCTGAAACTGGGATGACACCGGAACTAAATACTTTTTGAGTAATACCCGGGGGTCACAAGTGACGTTGGTATACTCAAACATACTCAAACTGCTCAAATGGGACTATTCAGTGCTTTCAGCACCGCCTTCTGGCGGGCGGGGGGGGATGAAATAGAACTGCTGTAAACCAGGTAGAACATATTTTTTTAAGTGTCGGCAAAGCATACCTGAGCAGGTGAGGTTCAGGGTGAATTCGGAGCGGGACGATTCCACACAGTTCCACAGATTAGACACAGATTGAGCACAATCTGAGGAGATACTCCACATAGATTGAAATGACATAGAAGTTGATTTTATAGAAACAAGAGAGCCACAGTTCAGATGTTCACAGACAAGAGCTGCTGTCTTCAGGGTGACATGGTTCTCCACAGGTTTCTGTTTGCCAAGATATCTCAGCTCCAGACTTCCTGCACAGTGACTGGCTCCTCCCACCAACCTGAACTCATCGCCCCCTGAACCCAGAGCAGAGAGAGAAGAGTGAGAGGATGGAGTGAGTGTGAAGAGAAGGAAGTGAAAGCTCCTCTTTTACCTGAGCAGGTGAGTCCAGCAGCTTTACCAGGTGAGCAGCTGCTTCTAGCTGAGCCTGAGCTTCTACAGTCCAGCAGAGCAGACTCATGGCCTCCACACTGGAACTCTGGGCTCCACCTGGGAGTCTGCACGTCTCCATAGAGCGCCCCCTGCAGGACTGAAGGAGCCCCACAGCCCAGCTCCCGACACACCACCTCTGCGTCCTGCTGGTCCAGGTCTTCTTCACACACTGAGGACCAGGTCTGGTCAGACGGGTTAGTCTTCACCTGCAGTCTGCCTGAACAACGACTAGATCCATTCAGCAGCCGCACCGAGTCTGGACACAGGACAGGAGGTCAACCAGAGGAGACAGGAGAAACTCAGTTTAACTCCAGCAGTTATGTTATTTTTATCCTCAGATCTTTGTGAATTTTAGATATTTTTATAACAAGTTTTGTTGGAGACCAATGAGCTGATCTCTGGTTTAAGAAACAAACTGAAGGAGCATAGCAGCAAAATAAAATGAATCTGCTGTAAACCAGGTAAATTTTTTCTTTAAATAACAGTAAAACACACCTGAGCAGGTGAGTTTGAGTGTGAAAGGTGAGCGACATGATTTCACACAGTTCCACAGGTCGGATCGAGGTTCAATACATTGTGAGTCGATGCTCCACATAGACTGATGCGATACATCAGTTGGTTGTATAGAAACAGGAGAGCCACAGTTCAGATGATCACAGACAAGAGCTGCTGTCTTCAGGCTGAAGAGACGCCGATCCACAGGTCTCTGGTCACCAAGATATTTCAACTCCAGAGTACCTGAACAGCGACTGGCTCCTCCCTTCAGAATGAACTGATCGACCCCTGAATCCAGAGCAGAGAGAGAAGAGTGAGAGGATGGAGTGAGTGTGAAGAGAAGACAAGGTAAAGCTGCAGCTCCTCTTTTACCTGAGCAGGTGAGTCCAGCAGCTTTACCAGGTGAGCAGCTGCTTCTAGCTGAGCCTGAGCTTCTACAGTTCAGCAGAGCAGACTCATGGCCTCCACACTGGAACTCTGGGCTCCACCTGGGAGACTGCACGTCTCCATAGAGCGCCCCCTGCAGGACTGAAGGAGCCCCACAGCCCAGCTCCCGACACACCACCTCTGCGTCCTGCTGGTCCAGGTCTGCTTCACACACTGAGGACCAGGTCTGGTCAGACGGGTTAGTCTTCACCTGCAGTCTGCCTGAACAACGACTGGATCCATTCAGCAGCCGCACCGAGTCTGGACACAGGACAGGAGGTCAACCATGGTTTTGTGTGAAGATACATTCAACATCTCCATCTCAGGCAGTAGAGATCCGTATTTTCAACTCATCTATCATTGTTTTGCCCCTCAACACATCACACACATCCACCGTGACTTGAGACCACTAGAGCTCACATCAGCACCAGGAAGTGCTTAGAACAGCTGGTCCTCACATATGAACTGAACCCTGTAGTTCTGAACACTATGGACTCTCTCTAGTTTGCTGTGAAAGCCCAGCAGCTCCCAGACTTCATCAGGATGCTCAGGAATCAGGGTTTGAAGGGTCTAGCTCTCACCAGGCCTCCAGAGGACTGATAGAGAGCCTCCTCACCACAGAAACCACTGTCTGGTACAGTAACGCCACACAGGGAGAGAGGAAGACTGTCCAAAGAGTCAAAACATCCACAGAGAGAATTAGTGGGACTGTTTTTGTGTGTCAAAGCTGTCAAATTATGAGTGCGAATGGCAAATCATCTTGACTCTTTAATGACTGATCAATTCAGATGTTTTGTTCAGAGCTTTTTGTCTGAACTCACCATGTTGAGAACATGTGGTTAATGAAACCACGTCAGTCTTCAAGATTCAATACATGTTATTCATCCCCAAGGGGGAAACTGGGTTCAGAGCTGTTCTGCCAACACAGCTGACAGTCTTACCTGAACACTTGAGATTAATGAAAGAGGAAGCATCGGAGGGTGTGAAGCAATCCTTCCAATCTGACGTAGACTGGAAGCACTGAGGTCTGATGCTCCACGCTGATCTTCTTGATGGCTCAACTCTTCCTTTCATGGAAACAGCAGAGCCGCAGTCCAGACGTACACAGAATGAAGCAGCTGACTTCAGGTTCCAGTAATCGTCCTCCACCGGTCTCCATTCTCCGAGGTGTTTCAGCTCCACTCCGCCTGAACAGCCAGAGCTTCCTCCCACCAGCCTGAACTCATCATCAGGATCTGAGCACAGAGCACAAAGTCAGCAGGAACAAAGATTCATCACTGTCTTCATCTTTCAGGACTTTCTTTACCAGCTGGATGGTTTCTGTCTTCCAGATGGACTCCTGTGAGAAAAAATAGAGAGAGTTCAGTTTTCATCAGGTTTGAATGATTCTCAGTTGTTCTGATCATGCAGCTTCAACATTCCAATGGAACAAGTTTGATCTGAAGATGTGCAGAAGAGCTATTGACCACAGCAGTGCTGTGCATGTGCAGCCATCAACCACCGATGAACATCTGCAATCTGTCACTGTGAACTGGTAAATTCCCAGAAGAAACGAGAACAGCTGGAAGACGCAGTCATAGTGTTCATTGATCTGAAACAAGAATTTGACACAATAAATCCTGAACTATTAATCAATAAACTGTAGTTATGGCATCAGGCTTCAAATTTTACAAAAACCTATTGAAGCAACAGTTTGTCAAAATGGGGTTTTCAGTCTTCGTGCTTGGACATTGTTTGGTGTCCACCAGGGGTCAGTATTGAGAACAAAGCTCTTTAGACATTAATAATTGTAAAATCTCTAAAATACCACAATTTCTCTTGTTTTCTGGCACAAATATTTTCTATCCAGGAGAGAATTTAGAGCAGCTCACAATGGAAATCAACTCAGAGCTGAAAAAATGACCGCTCTCGTGTTCAGCAGTCTCTATTTATTTTTGCTACTGTAAGATTCCCATGCTCAGTTGTTATCACTAATCTATTTTAATTGATGGGTAGAGGCATTCATGCAATTCATATCAATATTATAAGCTTAACCCATAAAATTGATCGACTACAATAATCCAAATATAATTACATTGTCTGAAACTTGGCTTGGTAAAAGAGATGCAGATTCGTATGTTAATCTTGCTAACTATACTTTGTACAGGGCAGACAGAGGTTCAAGGGGTGGTGGGGTTGCTACCTATGTCTCCTCTAAGATTAAGTCTGAAGTAATTACACCACAAGTGAAACCTGAGCTCTTTGAGGGGATTTTTATTCAGTCAAATTTTCACGTGAATAAACAATTGATTATTGGAAATATTTATAGACCACCTTCATCACCAATGTTAGAGTCTCTTAAAAACATCATTGCCATTGTTGCATCCCTTGATGATTCCAAAGAAATTGTTCTAATGGGTGATTTTAATTTAAACTGGTTGGATTCAAATACCTTTACTGCACGTAACCTATTTAATGATTTAAATCCAACCCAAATTATTGAAGATCCCACAAGAATCACAACAAAAAGTAAAGCTCTTATTGATGGTATTCTTGTGTCTCATCCCAAGAGAATCATTCAATCTGGTGTCCTCTCAGACTGCTTCAGTGACCACTGTATAATATTCTGTGTGTGGAAAATTTGTATTCCACGTTTACCCCCTAAATATATTAGATTACGGGGTAATAAATCTTTCAACAGTGAGTTATTCATAAATGATTTAAGCAGAGTAAATTGGAACAGACTTAATTCCTGATATTTCTATGGCTTGGGAGTATTTTACACAGAACTCCTGCAGGTCATAGATAAGCATGCCCCATGGTATTGAGAGCAAATATATTAAACTTGCTTCTCATGTTTTGGCCTCTCCATTGTCAGTACTCTTCAATATGACCTTCACTAATTCTGTAGTGCCTACAGCTTGGAAATCTACGAAGGTCATTCCTTTGCATAAAGGGGGTGATCCTCAAAATGTAAATAATTATAGACCTATTTATATTATCAACAGCATTGTAAAAATATTTGAGAAAAATTATCTTTAAGTAATTATCTGATTATCTCATAAGATATAATACATTGTCTCAATGCCAATCTGGGTTCAGGAAGAACTTCTCCAATATTTCTCCTCTTTTATCGTTTACAAATGATATAGTTCACGGTTTTGACAATAATATGTGTACTGGAGCAGTTTTCGTAGACCTTACGAAGGCATTTGACCTTGTTGATCATTACCTACTTTTGGATAAACGTCATGCAGTAGGCCTTTCTAGATCATCTTTACTATGGTTTAATTCGTATCTACATCACCGTCGCCAGTGTGTGTCCTTTAGAGGTAGCCAGTCGCATTTCATCAATATTAAGAAAGGCATTCCCCAAGGCGCCGCTCTTGGGCCTTTATTATTTTCCATTTTTATTAATGACTTGCCACTTTCATGTATTGACTGCAGCATTCATCTTTACACCGATGATACTATTATTTACTGCTCAAAAGAAAATATTCCTGATACTGATAGATCTTTACAATCTGATTTTAACTCTGTACAGCGGTGGCTTTCCCTTAATAAATTATTACTTAATTAAACAAAATCCTACTCAATGTTATTCCAGAGAAGACAATGGTCTATTTGGGGAACTAAACTCTCTTTGTATTTGTTTTTTTTTTACTTTTCTCCCTTGGAACCAACTAACACTGTTAAATATTTGGGTGTATGGTTGGAAAAACACTTCTCCTTTGAAACACATATACATACAACTACTAATAAACTTAGCTATAGTCTAAGAGCATTGTAGCAATCTGTGAGCTGTTTTAGTTATCAGGTAAGGACAAGAATAGCCAATCAGTTACTGCTACCTAGTCTTGACTATGCAGATGTTGTCTATTTCAATGCGACCTCCACCTCTTTACATTCTCTAGATGTGGCTTATAACAGAGTCTGTAGATTCATCCTCCGCTGCCCCTACAGGACACACCACTGTCTGTTATATGAGAAGCTGTCTTGGCTCTCGCCTTCTGCTAGAAGGTTTCTTCTAGAAGAAACTATCACTGGTTGCTGTTTATCTTTAAATGCATCTACTTTGACTATCCAGAATACTTGAAGCATTATCCTGTGCCGTATCACACTCTGTACAGCCTCCGACACACGGATCAGGTTTATTTTACAGTTCCTAGAACCAACACTGTTTACGGAAGATCTGCCTTAAGTGTGAAAGCTCCTTGAGACTGGAACAACCTTCCTACTCATATCAGATCAATAACTTCTCTATCAATGTTTCGACATGCCGTTTACAGTCATCTTCAAAACATCTGTAACTGCTACTAGTTTCTTCATGGATGGGTCGTTATTGGAGCGATGCCATACAAGTGCAGTCTGGGATGATGTACAAACAATGACTTGAAGGCTGGTTGAACATTGAGAGCAGGTCTGTGTGTGTGTGTGTGTGTGTGTGTGTGTGTGTGTGTAGTTTTGATGTTCTTGTTTTTGTATTACAAAAGACTTGTTGTTCTGACTTTGCATCTGTACTATTCATTTTCAGTTAATGTGGAGGTCCCCCTCGAAAACGAGATGGCTCATCTCAAGGGGCAATACCTCTGTTTAAAATGTAAAAAAAATCAATTAACAAATGAGAAACTATCACTAAATTTATGTTGTTTGGAAATAATCAGGGAAAAGGTGACTCTGAAATATGACAGAAGTAGAGAGGATTACAGAAATCAAGTTTTTGAGGGTGAAAATCGACCAGATCGGTTGGAAACCTGCCGTCAAACACGTTCAGTCCAAAGTATCCAGAAGTATTTCAGTCCTCAGCAAAGCAAAACCCGTCCTACAGCCATGCTCTGGACGTTCCATTATCAGGAGGTGCAGGTGAACCGGAGCCGAGTTCAGAAACAGGTTCTCTCAGCAGACAGGGCCAGACTGGGGTCAAAGTTCAAAGCAGAGCCGCAAAGTCCAGGAAGGCAGATGGACAGAAGGAAACGTGACAGAACTCACTGAAACAGAGGAGACGGACCGGGGAGAACCTGGACTGGGACAGACCAACCAGCTGGGACACGACTGGACAACAGGAGAGAAAGACGAGGCGAGGACGAAGACAGAAGGTGGAGGACATCAGACTAATGACACACCGAACCGGGGAGGGACGTGGACAGCAGGAGGATGGGAGACCGGCTGCAAACGTTAACACAGGCAACAGGAGGCGCTACAACACACACACAGGGGACAGGACATCCAGGACAGACAGGGGACAGGACATCCAGGACAGACAGGGGACAGGACAGGCAGGACAGACAGGGGACAGGACAGGCAGGACAGACAGGGGACAGGACAGGCAGGACAGACAGGGGACAGGACAGGCAGTGAACAAGACGTCCAGGAAAGACAAGGCAAAGGACATCCAGGACAGATAGGAGACAGGACGTCAAGCAGACAGGACATCCAGGACAGGCAGGGGACAGGACAGATAGGAGGCATGATGTCCAGGACAGATGGTGGACAAGATGTCCAGGGAAAACAAGGGACAGGACAGACAAGGCAGATAGGAGACAGGATGTCCCGGACAAACAGGAGACAGGACAAACAGCAGACAAGATCTCCAGGACGGAGAGGAGACTGGACATCCAGGACAGACAAGGGACAGAACGTCCAAGACAGACAGGAGACAGGACGTCCAGGACAGACAGGACTCTGACACATATACTGCTCACTAATACTGTTACACTTCAATTACTGCGCGGACGTTTGAAGACACACCGAGGAATCCTCACTCTGCTCAGATTCACACTGCAGACAAGAGAATTCACCACAGATCAGCTGAAGCACAGCGGCAGAAACAAAGAGGCAGCAGACAGAGGGGGACAGAGGGGGACATGAGAGGACGAGCAGCTCAGTGAGTGGAGGGAGGCTCCGGAACAAACTCAGTCAAGAACTGGAACAATGCCCCAGGTGTGTGTGTGTGTGTGTGTGTGTGTGGGTCGGTGTGTGTGTGCCAGGGAAGCAGCAGAGTCCTACCTGAGCTCCACAGCAGCAGCAGCAGCAGCTGCTTCATCTTCCAGGCCGTCCTCGTCTCTCTGAGTGTCTCATCCTCGTCAGCTGTCCCCAACATTTATCAGCCGTCAGGTGGAGCCGGAGGTGGAGCTTCACACCCACCCACGTCCTGTCACATGTTTTTTAGAGCGGCTGTGGATCAGTGGGGAGAGCAGTTGTCTGACAATCGGGATGTTGTTTGTTCGATTCCTGCCTCCCCCTGTCTGCATGTCGAAGTGTCCTTGGGCAAGACGCTGACCCCTGAATTGCCCCCGGTGGACGGATGGGGCGCCTTGCATGGCAGCTGCCTGTGAATGTGTGTGTGAATGGGTAGATGAGATAATGCAGCGTAAAGCGCTTCGGGCTCTGCTAATGCAGATGAAAAGCGCTACATAAGGGTAGACCATTCACCAGATGCTGAAGAGAGAGAGAGATTCAAATAAAGCAGTTTTCATACTTCACAATCAATTCAAATCAATCTTTACTTAAAAGGCGCTTTTCATATTATAAAAGCAGCACAAAGTGTGTTACAACATTAAAACATTAAAACAAAAATGAATATATAATGAAAAAAACAGCCACACCTTCACCAAAATTGCGTGTATACTGTACACACACACACACACACACACACACACACACACACACACACTCCCACTCTCGTCACTTACATTAGGGAGACATGGCACTGAGCATCATGGGAAACTCTACCAATGGAGCCGTCCACACCTGGAGAAGTCATGGACCAGGACTGCTGGGACACCTGAAAAGCGCTATATAAATAAATTTTATTTACCCCCCCCCCCACCCCCATGTGGAGGACCGTCCCTCAGGACACACTGGAGTTAAACAACTAAAAACTTTAAAATACAGCAAAAAGTTCATGTAAAATCAGTAAGATGAGATTAAGAAGTAAAAGTACATAATAAACTAAAATAAATAAATGATGGTGAAAATAATAATATAAAAGGTCAGTTAAAAGCCTGATTAAAAACTGTGTTTCTGACCTTCTTTTAAAAATCTGGACAGTCTCTGCGGTCCTGAGGTTCTCCGGCAGGCTGTTCCACAGGCGGGGGCCGTAGTGGCTGAAGGCCGCCTCACCGTGGGTCTTGTTTCTGGCTTTTGGGACGCACAGTAGGCCACTGCCAGAGGACCTCAGGGCCCAGTGTGAGTTGATATGGTACGGCGTTAGAACCAGGTCCAGGGTGGTGAGAGGTTTAGAACCAGGTCCAGCGTGGTTAGAGGTTTAGAACCAGGTCCAGGGTGGTTAGAGGTTTAGAACCAGGTCCAGCGTGGTTAGAGGTTTAGAACCAGGTCCAGGGTGGTTAGAGGTTTAGAACCAGGTCCAGGGTGGTTAGAGGTTTAGAACCAGGTCCAGCGTGGTTAGAGGTTTAGAACCAGGTCCAGGGTGGTTAGAGGTTTAGAACCAGGTCCAGCGTGGTTAGAGGTTTAGAACCAGGTCCAGGGTGGTTAGAGGTTTAGAACCAGGTCCAGGGTGGTTAGAGGTTTAGAACCAGGTCCAGCGTGGTTAGAGGTTTAGAACCAGGTCCAGGGTGGTTAGAGGTTTAGAACCAGGTCCAGGGTGGTTAGAGGTTTAGAACCAGGTCCAGGGTGGTTAGAGGTTTAGAACCAGGTCCAGGGTGGCTCCTCTGTTGTTTGACATGTTGTTTAAAATCTAAACATTTTAAAAGGTTTAAAAATTCTCTACATTGAGTCTAAGATGTTTTCAGCTTGTAAGTTAAAATCACCGGTTATTACAATTCTGTTGTATTTGGAATTAATTATTGATAAAAGTTCTGAAAATTCACTGATAACAGACTGGAGTAATGGAGGATCTGGACCCTGTTAGAGTCCTGGAGGTCTGGACCAATCCAATCCAATCCAGTTTATTTATAAAGCACTACTAAAAATAGCAGTGTTGACCAAAGTGCTGTACAAAACACAAAGTAAAAACAATAGAAATAGATATGAAAATTTTGATAAGACAACACTGACAACTTTTCAGTAAAATACAGTCTCACACTGGTTAAAAGCCAAAGAAAATAAATGAGTCTTAAGACGGGACTTAAAAACAGGAAGAGAATCCGATTGCTTTATGCTCAGAGGTAAATCATTCCACAGTTTCGGACCAGCAGTAGAAAACGCTCGGGAACCGCTGCGTTTGAGATTTGTGTCAGGAACCGCGAGGAGCGTTTGCTGATCTAAGGCCACGACCCGGCACATGAGGCACCAACAGTTCAGACAAATATGGCGGGGCAAGACCATTTAAAGATTTGAAAACAAATAAAAGAACTTTAAAATCAATCCGGTAGCAACAGGAAGCCAATGAAGTGACGACAACACTGGCGATATGTGGACGTATTTTCATGTGCCAGATAAAAGGCGAGCTGCGGCATTTTGGGCGAGCTGCAGACGCTTCAGTAAACTCTCCTCAATTCCAGCATAACGAGCGCTGCAGAAGTCCAGCCGCGTTCAAACAAAAGCATGAATCAATATTTTTATAAGTACCAGCTTTGGCGCAGAGGAGCCGCTGCACAACGTTTGGGGCTCGTTTTGTGCGCAGCGAGCTTTATGGGTAAGGCCCCCGGTCTGGTACTGCCTGGTGTGCAGTCTGCCATCATCTCTCTGTCATCGCTGTACTCCATGTTTGTTGGTGTATTTGCACATCTGAATATTGTTGTTTGTATGTATTTGGCCATGATTTCATATCGTTGGAGTTTTATGTCTGTTTGATGCAGTTTTAACTCAGGATATTTGGCGAGGTTCTTACTCCTGCTGTTGTAACGATGTTAACCCAGAACTCATTTTCTGAGAAGCTGCCTTGCGCAATTTGATGTGATAAGAAGCTGTTTTTCCACCTGTCAGGATGTGGTTGTGTTTCCATGACAGAATTAGAGATTAAAGCAGTCTGATTTATCTCAATGTATCTCCTGCAGCCTGAAAACTGATGTCCACAACACCCAAACATGTCTGCGTTTCATCATTCTTTCCGTTCTGAAACAGTTTTTAAATGTCAATTCCAATGAGGTTCGATCAATCAGTCACACCTTTGCAGAGCCAAAAGTTCACCTCTTATCACACTTCCGTCGCTTCGGTAAGCTGTGGTTCTGCTGTCAGCTTCCTCCCTTCCTTCACCTGATATGAAGAACCGCTCACACCTTCACACCATCGGCTCTTTGATAATCAGTGACACCTTTCGAACGCAGTCGACGCTGAATTCCGTTTTACTGACGAACGGTGAATTAGTGTCAGGCCACCGGGTGACACGGTGACTAAAGGTCATGACCTCTGCTCCAGCCCTGTGTCCTGGTGCCTGCCGGGTGTGGATGGAGGACAGGGGTCGGTTGTTTCTGGGCACCGGCCCAGGAGAACCGGGCTCTCCGCCTGAGTGGGGCCGGGGCACGCCAAGAGAGAGAGAATGTTCAAATAACAAATCCATGGTGCGGGATCAACATGTACACACAGTGCATTGCTTACCACATACACACAAACACTCACACACACATGCATATATGCCCACACACACATAGTGTGTGAGAGAGAAAGTTAATGTGGTTCTGGTGCTGAAACATCGACAAACATTTACTTTGTACATTTTGTTATGTCTGTGACACACACACACACACACACACACACACGCGCAGTCTTGTATTTCTATCCTTGTGGGGACCGTCCATTGACTCCCATTCATGTCTAGCCCCTAACCCTGACCCTTACCCTAACCCTAACCCACACCACAACAAAGCCTAACCCTAAAGAAATGTTTTTGCACTTTTACTTTTTTCAGTAACAACAACATGGTCAAGAAAACACTGTTTCTCCTACTTAGGACCGGAAAAAGGTCCCCACAAGGCACGTCGTTCCACGTTTTGCTATCCTTGTGGGGACATTTGGCCCCGACAAGGATAGAAATACAAGAACACACACACACACACATACACACACACACACACACACACACACACACACACACACTGTTTAACACATGCACGCACACACACGTGGCACTGAGTGTTTTTAAGAGACACCAAAAGTTTTTTTCAAAGACATGATTAAAATAAAAAGACTTGATTAAAATATTCCCCCATTTACCTCCCATAGAAAATCTGAAATAATGGAAAACAGTCAAAGGACTTTAAAACGTGATCAGATCCCAGATTGCATTCTGGGTGGGATTTCATTTGTTTTCCAGGTGTGGTTCCACTTTACGCAGTTGCAGAAACCAGCCAGCAGGGGGAGCTGTGTTCCTTCAGTATTTCCGGCAGACGCAGGCCGTCAGCAGTGCGCTGCAACATGAACATAGAAACTGTTTTGTTTGTTGCTGCTTTTGCAGATAAGATGCTTTGGAGCCACAGCAAGGAGGAAATGAAGTTTTTGAATATGAGGGTGAAAACTACAAACACGGCTGATCTGTCACACTGAAAAAGAAACTATCTGGAAGACACGATCTCAGGAGTACAGTCTATTAATTTTGAGAAACGTAGAGACAGAGAAACATAGAAACACAGAGACAATAATAAATACTGGTTCTTGAAACACAGTTCTTGGTTGAGTTAAAAAGGTGAAACAGTTCATGGGAGAATACATGAGAAAGAAGTTCACTGATTGTAAATACCTTCTTAGAAAATGTTTACAGGAAGTATTGTGATAATATGCTTGTAATTTGAATCTTTTAATGTGTGTTTTAAAATGCCTGTCTCTAATAGAGTGAGCCATCAGCAGAACGATACAACATGCACGTTGAAAACTGTCAAGTTTGTTGCTGTTGTTGCTAAAAATAAAGACTAATGTGTTACACTGACGACTGACCCCATCCTTTCTTTCATGTAACACACGCACACACACACACACACAGAGAGAGAGAGAGAGAGAGAGAGAGAGAGACTGAGACTGAGTGCTGTCCATGGTCCTGAAACAGCTCCTGTCATTTCATTGGGTAAATGACAGGAGCTGTTCATGGATCTCACGATCGTTGTTGATTGACAATGATTGTGAGAAGGTCGGCACGATTCTCTCACGATCGTTGTCTTTTGTCTGAGACGGCCGAAAATCGCAGAGTCTGTAGAAGGAGGAATCGTAGGCAGTTTGAGTTTTGCGTAGAGTTTTTATTCTATATAAACAAACTTTCTCTTCAGGCAGTAAGAAACACTCCTAATTGGGTTGGATGCCATTTCTTCTCTAGTTTTCAAACTGATTTCTTAAACGTTTGGAATTGTTTGTTGTACCATGGAGCTATCCTGTGTCCACAAGGGGGCGCAGTAAACCGTAGGAGCCCAGTCAGTCAACCTGCCTCCCCAGCTGATCATGCCTGCTGCACACCAGCTGCACACTTGGCTCCCTGGGCCCAGATCGCCCCTGCTGGTTCTGCAGTGGTTTGGGATTCTTCTTCTCCACAGTCCCTTTTGCTTGCTTATGTGCAACTGTTGGGTTTTCTCTGCCAAAGCGCTGAGAAACGACTGTATTGGATTTGGTGCTGTATAAACAAAGCTGAGTTCAACTGAAATTACGTGAGGCATCAAGTTGATGCCAATCTGTAATCTGATTATATGGAGGATTTTTTGTCAACAAGTTTGCTGACGTCAGTCTCCTACGTTACCTGGGATTAACAAGTCAAACTGAATTTTGAACCATTTTTTGCATTCGGGGAGTGAAAGCCAAAAACCAGTCTTCTTGGTTTTGTTTAGTGGTCATAAAATGTGCAACCTGAAGAAAGCAATGAAAAAGCAGTTTGGATGATTCACTTTTAATGTCATTTATGAGTCAAAAAATTCAGTTGTCACACATTTGAAATACATATTTGATACATATTGACCTCCAGATATCCCACTGTACAAGGTAATATGCTGACACAAAAACTAAACTTTATACATCTTTACAGCCCTAATGAAGATAATCGATCTTTTTTTTAAATGTGTTCTTAACATGTCTGCCTGGGAGGGAGTTTATCTAGTTAGAGGCGACACTCATTCCCCCCTGGATCCAGTATTGGACAGATACACACAATCCAACAACAAACAAGGAAAGCATTGGCTAATTATATGAAAGATTTAAGTATAACTGAAATTTGCAGAACACAAAGGGTAAATGGACTACACTTACAAAATGCTTTTCACTCCGCTACAGCAGAGCCCATAGCGCACTGCGTATCATGTTCACACAGTCACACACACCAGTGGAGGCGTCTGCCATGCATTCGCTCAGTCCATCCAGTGGGAGCAGTTCAGCGTCTTGCTCAAGGGCATTTCGATGTACGGGAGGGCCAAGATGAGTTGGAAGACAACCTGCTCCACCAACCGAGCCACAGACGCCCCGCATAAAGGAGATGACTCCAAAAAATCCACCAAAACGTTACGTTATGTGAGCCAAATATGATGAACTAACATCCAATAAAGTGGAAGAAACCTGATGTGGACCAAACAAACACTATCAAGAGGAAAAATCTGGTAAATTACTGGCGTGGAAGACAAAGAAAATACAAGCAGAGAGAACAATTATCAGCATGAAATCCTCCACTGACAACATCACTACAGACCCATCAGAAATGACTTGAGTCTGAACATTTTCACAAATGTCTATACAAACGAGAATATGCTAATAACAGGAAAGAACATCTCCTTTCTTGATCTGTTATGATTCCAAACGACAACAAATGATGCGAGGACAGAACTAGATGACCTTTGAACCCCAGAGGAACTTCTTGAGGCCATTGGGGAAGTGAGCAGTGGGGAAGCTTCTGGACCAGACAGGCTTCCAACAGAGTTCTATAGAAAATTCAACCACTCCTTAATATATAGGAAGAATCTTACAATGAGGAAACACTCTGAAGAACATTAAGACTCGTTCTTCTAACAGCAGATACAGCAATGTTCTCAGTGGACGCCTGCCAAGCATTCGATAGGACAGAACGAGGATTCCTATTTGATGTGCTACTCAGATTTTGATTTGGTCAAGAATTCCTAAAATGAATCCAGTTTCTAAATGTATTTATTTATTTATTTAACATTTATTTATAGAGGAGTAACCCCTTGAGATGCACCATCTCGTTTTGAAGGGGTTCCTCTGAAATAAATGACAATTAACGTAAGGAGCATGGCATAAAAAAGGGCCAATCATAATAATCATAATACAAGAGAACTAAACAAAACCAGAAATGCAAAACACAACAACAACCATACACACACACACACACACACACACACACACACACACACACACACACACACAGCTGTCGTGAATCAGCCAACTCCCCAGCCACTGCCACCACCGCAACATGCACAGAGTAAGACATATGGAACCATCGGACTCCATTATATTACAAATGTGTCAGGTTTTAGCATATAACACAGTTTTTAGCATATGGCATTAGTTTCAAAAACAAAATAAATGGTAATACACAGATATATAAGGAAAAAAAAACACAAAACAAACACAACAAAATTAAGTAACAAAAGCATCAGTGCATAGTAAATGAAAGAGTAAATAAAGCTAAATAAAACAGGGTTTATTGTGAACTGGGCAGGGGATCCACAGCTGCCGGCCTCCCCCCTGCCCAGTGACCGAGGGGAATGATATACCAACGCAAATGCTGAAATTTTGACAAATCAAACCATCTGAAAATCCATCAACCAAGAAAGATCTGCTGGACAGGGTTGACCGTTAAATGTTTTAGCTATTGAACCCCTTGCCATGGCTGTTTGAACAGAGATATCAGGTATTAGAATTGAGGAGACAAACCATCACGCAGCTTGATATGCTGACGATATATTTTTCTTAATAAATTAAAGGACAGTATTCCTGATTTGACTCCATTAATTGAACAATTTGGTGTTTTGTTTTGTTTTTCAGGACATGAAATTATTAGAAATGCAAATTCTGTATTGATGCTTTTAATAACGGAGAAACACACAATTCAACTGTCACCACCCCATTTACAACAAGCCTTGAGGAGTTTAGATACCAAGGCATCAAAATAAGTCCCAAAAGAGGCGAGCTGGTCCTGAGTAGGAACGACCCCTTATTAGAAACAGTATCTGGATCATTGGATTCTTGGTCCTTCTTGCCTATATCAGTAATTAAATGAATAAATGTGGTTACAATGCATAGCCTACCACAATTCCTCTGTTTTCAAACACTCTCATTGTCACTATCAAAATTATTCTTTGACAAAAATTAAACTCCTTACTGAATTCATCTGGAACGATAAAGGCTCAACTACGCCCTAAGTTATGTCATCTCCTCTGTGAAAGGGAAGAACTCCAACCTGCCAACTTCAAACATGGCTGCCCAAATTCCATCAGCTTCATATTATTTCATCAGTACAGCGCCACCTGCCTGAGTCGATATAGAACAACAGTCTGTTCCAGATCTACCACTCAGCTCAACCAGTCCCAGTTTACCCCGATCTGGGGCAACAAGCAGTTCACACAAGGGGGGAAGGATGGAGGATTTGGGTCATGGAATATGGAAAGCATTCAGAAAGCTAAAGACGGAGCTCTGTTCTCTTTCAGTCAGCCATACCAGATGTACCAAATCGCTTCGCATTGGTCCGTGTGAAGTAACAATCATCATCAGCTCCTGTCCACTGGGGTCCCAAAGCGCCATAGCAAACGAACGATTGACACCAACTACGAAGGGGGACTCTGTGAAGCCATCAGGCGGTACCCCCTTTTTTATAGTCCAGGTTTGAAAAACTACAGAGACATCCAGATGGCGAAAAATTTGTGGACGGAGACAGCAAGTCTGACAGCGAGGATGAGAAGGCCTGCCGACAGAACTGATCGTATCTCCATGATCACTGCCAAGAGAGGATGCTCGGGTGCCGCCGCCCCGCAATTTAGAGAGGAAAAAACAGCAAAATAAACTAATACTAAATGGTGATACACTAACAATGTATGTGCTTCATTTTTTACAAATAGTCTGCTCTCAAAGAGCAGATAAACAGCTCAGGCTGCCGGAATAGTCGCCCGAGGAGACGGGTCTTCGTACCAATTCCACTAATCACTGATTAACAATATTGAATGGAATGAAATCAAACCAACATTTAATGGCCGCGGCTTGGGGAGAACTTAGGGTCGCCCATCGCTATCTGACTAATAAATGCACTGATGATGAAGCGACAAAGCGACCCACCTAAAAAATTTTCTACCACGTGTGCAGCATGTTTGTCTCTGCGGATGTGTGGATCATTGGAAATGCGTGGAACACGTTCCGTCTCGAGCCCAAAATGTCGCATGAGAGGAGTCAGTGATTCCGCGTACGCTCCAAAGCAAACTGCGGTCATCACGCCGACACAGAAAGCATGATGCAGGTTATAAAAGGACTTTTTCAAATACTTTAAGTTGTTAAGCGACAAATCCTCAAAATGCAAACTGTTCATGTGTCTGCCACCTCTAACAAAACTTATGATTGTTGGGTGTTGGCAGATAATAAAAATACTCAGAAAAAAAAACATTGAAAACATCTCGTCTTCCGCAGTAGGACGGTTCAGTGGACCGACTTCATGCCTCTGCTGTACTCAGCTCGCCGTCCGCCGGTCTGCCCCCTGCTGGCCTGCAGAGACATGACGACACACAGGAGTGACGGAGAGTCTGGCTCCACCCAGAGCTGCAGAGCATCAGCAGAGAGGTGAACAGTACCTTAAAGTACAGCCACAGCGCCCCCTGCAGCAGCAGGAGAGACAGCGGCACCACCACCCATCTGATGATCACAGCTGTTGGATCTGAGCACAGAGAACAATCAGTCGTCTGTCTGAGGATTGCTGACAGTGAGACCATCAAGAGTCCATCCATCTTGGCCCCTCTTGGTCTGGACCAGAGACCAAACATGTCTGTCCCAGCCACCACGGGTCCAGTGGAGTCCTCCCTACTATGAATCAGAAAGAGAACACCTGGGTGGGGAGATGAATGAGTGAGTGTGGGAGGTGAGGCGGTTTCGTATTGCGGTGGTGGTGGATGGGGTTGTTGCTGTTGTTGTTGTTGCTGTGGTGCTGTTGGGGTGTTTATGCCTGTGGCAGGGTCATTTGCTCAGGTTTTTTCTTGCTTATCAGCAGAAGTCTTTGTGGTCGGGCAGGGTTTCAGTGGAGGGCAGTGGGCCTGTTGGGTGGTACTTTTGGTGTTGACCAGAGGCGGAGAGTGGGTCTCAGTACAGAGGGGGAGGAGCATTCTCGAAGGGCCCTTATGATAGTAATTTTACCATTCAAACAATACCTCATCCTACCATCAAACAACACACTAATGCTCACTTTTATTGAGCCAAGCAAACCTATATGCCTCAGAAAGCAGAATAAAGTCACAAACACGCCAGTTTGTGCCTGCCTCTGGTCCTGTTGACCATCAATTTTAAAGCCTTGTCGTATAAACTATTGAAAATGACACATGTTCTTCTTACCGGACACAGACAGAGACAGCAGGCGACTCTCTGAGGTGAAGTTGTTTCCAAAAACATGGAGGTGGTAAACACAGCTGTAGTTTCCCCGGTGGGCGGGCTCTGCGGCAGGAAACAGGAAGTGTGCAGAGTGACTGACAGCCGGCTGGGTCGAGTTGTAGGAGGCGTTGGAGGAGGTGAAGGTGAGCTGGAAGGAGCCTCCTGGGTACTGCGGCTGGATGGAGCAGCTGATGGTGAAGGTGGAGCCCCAGATCACCTGGAGCCCCTGCTGCTGGGCCTCAGAGACCCCGAGGATGGAGGAAGAGGAGGACACGGAGATGACGGGATGGAGCAGCAGGTCTGAAAAACACACACGCACACACACACACACACACACACACACACACACACACACACACACACACACACAGGGTGTTCTGCAGAATTTTAATTCTGACTGAGCCCAGTGAGGAACATAAGAAAAACCTCATGAATCAGATCAACTTACCGGAGCAGGTGAGATTATTGCTGATGGGAATTTCACGCAAGTTTGCACACTTAATGAAATCAGATCCAGACTGAAAACAGTCATCAGTGAGAATCATTGTCAGTGTGGAGTTGATGGAAAGTGTCCATTTTGCAGACACGGCAGAGCCACAGTTCAGATGTGAACAGAAAGGAGCTGCTGTCTTTAAAGACCATTCGAAGGCATATGTTGGTCTCCAAACTCCAGAGCTTCTGATCTGCAGAGAACCTGCACAGCGACTGTTTTCTCCCTCCAGCCTGATTTCAGGAAACCCTGAAGAGAGAGATGAGTGAGAAGATGAGGTGTCTGAGGAGAAGAGGAGTGAAAGCCGCAGCTCCTCTTCTACCTGAGCAGGTGAGTCCAGCAGCTTTACCAGGTGAGCAGCTGCTTCTAGCTGAGCCTGAGCTTCTACAGTCCAGCAGAGCAGACTCATGGCCTCCACACAGGAACTCTGGGCTCCACCTGGGAGTCTGCACATCTCCATAGAGCGCCCCCTGCAGGACTGAAGGAGCCCCACAGCCCAGCTCCCGACACACCACCTCTGCGTCCTGCTGGTCCAGGTCTGCTTCACACACTGAGGACCAGGTCTGGTCAGACAGGTTAGTCTTCACCTGCAGTCTGCCTGAACAACGACTGGATCCATTCAGCAGCCGCACCGAGTCTGAACACAGGACAGGAGGTCAACCAGAGGAGACAGACATTCAACCATTAATGAGTACTGGTGAAGAATTGTTTCATGTTCAGTGTTTCTTATACTCTGGTCATCTTACAAGACAAACTACCTGAGAGAAAAATTATCTAATCAAATACTGACCCTAGATGGTGTTGCTTTAACTACCAGTAACACTGTGAGGAACCTGGGAGTGATCTTTGACCAAGACTTATCCTTTAACTCCCACATTAAACAGGTCTGCAGGACCCCCTTCTTTCACCTGCGTAATATTTCTAAAATCAGGAACATGCTGACTCAAAGCGATGCTGAGAAATTAATCCATGCATTTGTTCCTCCAGAGTAGACTACTGTAACTCCTTGCTATCAGGGGGTCCCAATAACTGCCTAAAAAGTCTCCAACTCGTTCAAAATGCTGCAGCAAGAGTTCTCACAAGAACCAGTAGGAGAGATCATATCACCCCAATATTAGCTTCCCTTCACTGCTTCCCGTTAAATCTAGAATAGAATTCAAAATCCTCCTCTTAATCTATAAAGCCCTGAACAACCAGGAACCATCATATCTTAAACAGCTATTAGTCCCATACTTGCCCCAGGAGAACGTTTCTTTCTCAGAGTGCTGGTCTGCTGGA
This sequence comes from Salarias fasciatus, assembly GCF_902148845.1. Lineage (NCBI taxonomy): Eukaryota > Metazoa > Chordata > Actinopteri > Blenniiformes > Blenniidae > Salarias > Salarias fasciatus. The sequence continues at coordinate 33,714,346 of NC_043755.1, read as the reverse complement.
GGTTCCTAGATTCTCTAAAAGTAGAACAGGAGGTAGGTAGAGCCTTTAGCTGTCAGGCTCCTGTTATGTGGAACCAGCTCCCAGTGTCTGTAAGGGAGGCTGACACAGTCTCGGTTTTTAAGACGAGGCTGAAGACCTTTCTATTCAATAAAGCTTACAGTTAGGGGTCGCGCCTGCTCGCTCGCTCTCTCTCTCTCTCTGTCTCTGTCTCTCTCTCTCTCTCTCACTCTCTCTCTCTCAACTATTATGTAACTATTCTGTAAGGTGATGTTGGGAAAATGAGTCGTGGATTTATTGTATAAATCTGTGAACCTGTGTCCACCTCAATGGAAATAAAATGATCTCTCGCCCTCTCTCTCTCTTTCCACTGTGGGAGACCAAAAAGTCAGAACACCAGAACTCTGAACCAAGAGGCTGTCTCTGAGGTGGACTAGAGCCGTGCTTGAGGGATTGCAGACAGAACATCAATCAGCTGATCCATTGAGACAGCCTGGATCCAATGGGTGAATTCTAATTGGGCTTCAATCAAAACAGCTGCTCCACTGATTAATCGAGGTAACCCGGACCCAGTGGGTGTAAGGTTTACTGAAACCTGGGTTCTACCTTGTGGAACTGGCTCCCAGCTCTGCTCCTTCTCTCGTTAAATGTAATTTCATTGTACTACTGTCATTTCATTGTATTGCTACATGTCACTGATGACTGTTCCTCTTGTAGCCTATGTACCCTGTGTTTATATATGAAATGTATGTAGATACAAGAAACTGTCTGCCCTATCTCCTTCTCTTTCTGTCCCCTCTCCCCAACCGGAACAGCAGAAAGCCGCCACCTCTGAGCCTGGTTCGGCAGGGTTCTCCTCCTCAGAGCCTGGTTCTGCAAAGGTTTCTTCCTGTTAAAAGGGAGTTTTTCCTTTCCACAGTCGCTTATGCTTGCTCATGTGGATCTGCTGGGTTTCTCTGTAAAAGTGTCTAGAAACGACCATGTTGTAATTGGCACTTCATAAATAAAGCTGAATTGAATTTAAGTTTTTATGATTTTTCTTATTTTTGCATTTAATATTCAATCTTATAAAGACATCACTTCTGTCTTTACTTTGCGTTAATTACTTTTCAGAAGTAAAATGGAGCTAAACATGGGGTAAGGACGGGGTGTGCCCACTCTTTCTCGAAATACCTCTCGTGTTTGGTAACCCGAGCTCATTCACCAACAGCCTGGACCAAAGACGAAAAAAAAAAAAAAAAGACCCGTTTCCATGTCAGTGTTTCAATTGAAAACTGTTCAGGTTTAGTGTAATTTGGACCTAAGACCTGAGTCAGAGACGGGAGCAGGCGAGCAAAAAGTCTCTCTTTATTTGTGAATCATAGAAAACTGGAGCAGGCGGAGGATGAACACCAACCACCATTGTCATATTAAAGGGCAACTCCGGTTTTTTGACACCTGGACCTTATTTATAGGTGTGTGCATGCTCATATACTCACTCAGACAAACATCGTGCAGCTTAGAGTCCTTCAGAAGTTATTTAGATCCAAACGATGTAGCCGCACTAGCGGGGGTGCCACAGCAATGGAGCGTTAGCGCGGGACATAATCTCTGCAAAATCGCTCATTTCGGCTGTATTTCTTCAGCCATCGCCAGAGTTATCATAAAGTCAGCTCGTCTACCGTCTTCAGGTGGGTCAGGTAAAGATCTGACAGTTTTCGCTAACTTAGCCACAATTAGCTCGGATGGGAACGTTGCGGCGCTCCTCTCCCCAGCAGAAAGGCACTTTGAGTCGGCCTCGGCTGTCACGGTGCCCCGGCGTCTGACTTCCATGGGCCGAGTTGGACAATGGCCCTCAGCTGCTCCACGGAGGCTCCGGACACCGGCGAAGACGCACGGCTCACGCGCGGCCGCTGGGCCGCTGGATGTCTCTCCTCGCCGGGAGGATGCGTATCTCCGCTCCCCGGCGGATGCGCGCTCCGGGCCGGCCACGGGACGAGCGACGGCCCGCCGCGCCGAGGCCGGAGCTCTCTCCTCGCCGGGAGGAAGCGTATCTCTGCTCCCCGGCGGATGCATGCTCCACGCCGGCCGCGGGACGCGCGACGGCCCGGAGCTGTCCTTGCCGGGAGGAAGCGCATCTCTGCTCCCCGGCGGATGCGCGCTCCACGCCGGCCGCGGGACGCGCGACGGCCGGAGCTCTCTCCTCGCCGGGAGAATCCAGATCTCCGCCGCCCGGCGGATGCGCGCTCCGAGCCAGGCAACGGGACACCGCCGGAGGCCCCCCTTCCGACCGAAAGGCAACCCAGCGCCGATGGATGAAGAAATACAGCCGAAATGAGCGACTTTGCAGAGATTATGTCCCGCGCTAACGCTCCATTGCTGTGGCACCCCCGCTAGTGCGGCTACATCGTTTGGATCTAAATAACTTCTGAAGGACTCCGAGCTGCACGATGTTTGTCTGAGTGAGTATATGAGCATGCACACACCTATAAATAAGGTCCAGGTGTCAAAAAACCGGAGTTGCCCTTTAACAGACACCCAAAATACCATGGGAGTTTTGTATTTTTACTGTGAGTTGTACAAACAGGGCCTAAGTTGTGGTTACATTAATGCTCTACTTGCTGAAACTGGAATTTGAACCAAGAAAAAAAAAAACAATGCACCTCCAACTGGGCGTTCACAAATACCTCACTGTTAAACATCCAGCATGATTTTTCCAAAGATGAAACGCGTTCACTCAGCACAAAGCTAGATTTTTTTTTCTTGACATATAACTCACACAGTTGATGAACTCTATTAATCTTTCCATCTACCCATTACTCTGAATTCCAGCTCAGGGTTGATTATTCACACAGTTTGATTGCAGAAAAGAACGACCAATAAATCCTTCAAACACTGAGAGTCTCCACTTCATCCACCTCAATTTATACAACGGCTCTCTCAGCGGCCCTCATATGGTCTTACCTGAGCAGATGACATTCAGGATTGTGTCGTCATCTTCAGAGGTTTCACAGTCCCACAGATCCCACTCAGAATGGGCACATTTGGTGGAACGATACTGCACAGGAGTGTCTGAGGAGTGTACGCTCAGTTCTACAGAGAGAGTAGTGCCGCAGCCCAAACGTTCACAGACAACAGCAGCTTCCTTCTTGTTCCATTTGAAGTTGAACACTGGTCTCCATTCACCCAGGAGCTGCAGCTGCAAGGTCCCTGAACAGCGACTGGCTCCTCCCACCAGTCTGAATGGATCTGAATCCAGAGCAGAGAGAGAAGAGTGAGAGGATGGAGTGAGTGTGAAGAGAAGGAAGTGAAAGCTGCAGCTCCTCTTCTACCTGAGCAGGTGAGTCCAGCAGCTTTACCAGGTGAGCAGCTGCTTCTAGCTGAGCCTGAGCTTCTACAGTCCAGCAGAGCAGACTCATGGCCTTCACACTGGAACTCTGGGCTCCACCTGGGAGACTGCACATCTCCATAGAGCGCCCCCTGCAGGACTGAAGGAGCCCCACAGCCCAGCTCCCGACACACCACCTCTGCGTCCTGCTGGTCCAGGTCTGCTTCACACACTGAGGACCAGGTCTGGTCAGACGGGTTAGTCTTCACCTGCAGTCTGCCGGAACAACGACTGGATCCATTCAGCAGTCGCACCGAGTCTGAACACAGGACAGGAGGTCAACCAGAGGAGACAGGAGAAACTCAGTTTAACTCCAGCAGTTGTGGCATTTTGATCATCAGACCTTGGTGGATTTGAGATATTTTTCTGATAACATGATTTTGTTCAAGACCATTTTGATCTCTGGTTTGAGTAACAAGTTGAAGGAGCAGAGAGGCAGTGTGAAATAAATCTACATGTAAACCAGTGAGAAAAAAAGTTTTTTAAACGTTCAGCAAAGCATACCTGAGCAGGTGAGGTTGACTGTGCGAGACAAGCGGCACGATTCCACACAGTTCAACAGATCAGACTGAGATTGAACACAATCTGAGTTGATACTCCACACAGATTGCGCTGACACATATTTTGATTGCATCAAAACAGGAGAGCCACAGTTCAGATGTTCACAGATGAGAGCTGCAGTTGTCATGCTGACACCGTGTATCACAGGTTTCAGTTCGCCAAGATATCTCAGCTCCACAGTACCTGCACAGCGACTGGCTCCTCCCACCAACCTGAACTCATCGCCCCCTGAACCCAGAGCAGAGAGAGAAGTTTGAGGGGATGAAGTGTTTGCAGAAAAGAGGAGTGGAAGCTGCAACTCTTCTTCTACCTGAGCAAGTGAGTCCAGCAGCTTTACCAGGTGAGCAGCTGCTTCTAGCTGAGCCTGAGCTTCTACAGTCCAGCAGAGCAGACTCATGGCCTTCACACTGGAACTCTGGGCTCCACCTGGGAGTCTGCCCGTCTCCATAGAGCACCCCCTGCAGGACTGAAGGAGCCCCACAGCCCAGCTCCCGACACACCACCTCTACATCCTGCTGGTCCAGGTCTTCTTCACACACTGAGGACCAGGTCTGGTCAGTCGGGTTAGTCTTCACCTGCAGTCTGCCTGAACAACGACTGGATCCATTCAGCAGTCGCACCGAGTCTGAACACAGGACAGGAGGACACAGAATGGGAATAAAACCAAAAGCTGAAGAACCAGATGGTGTTGTTAGTAGAATCTGGGATTTCCCAGTCTGGGATTAATAAAGTAACTCTCTCCTCTACTGTACTCTAATCCTCAAGGCCTGAAGAGACGATCTAGTGTAGGGGTGCCCAATGCTGTTTCCGGAGGATTCAGTATGATCCAGTATGATTTTGTTCTCTCCCTGCTTAAACACACCTGAATGCAATGACAGGCTCATCACTGGGTTTTCTTAAGTGCTTGGCCATGACACAATCAGGAGATGCAACAACGACAGAACAACCACAGAGAGGGTTAGTGGGACCAAACTTCCATAAATGGACCCCATATAGACTCAGTGCTGCCGAGAAAGAGCTGAGAGAGTCATCATGAGACTCTCTGTGTGGGCCTACAACCTCAAACACTGGGCCTACAACCTCAAACACTGTACCTACAGCCTCAAACACTGGGCCTACAACCTCAAATGCTGTACCTACAACCTCAAACACTGTGAATACAGCCCAAAAAAATTTTTACCTTCAGCCTCAAACACAGACACTGCACCTACAACCTCAATGTGCCTACAATCTCAGACACTATGCCTACAACCTCAAACACAAACACTGTATCTACAACATCAAACACTGTACCTACAACCTCAAACACTGTACCTCCAACCTCAAACACAAACACTGTACCTCAAACACGCACACTGTACCTACAACCTTAAAAACTGTAATTACGACCTCAAACACAAACACAGTAGCCACAGCCTCAAACACTGTCTACAACCTCAGACACACACACTGTGCCTCCAGCCTCAAACACAAACACAGTACCTACAACCTCAAACACTGTACCAACAATCTTAGACACAAACACTGTGCTTAAAACCTCAAACACATACTGTACCCCCAACCTCAAACACTGTACCTACAACCTCGAACACAAAAACTGTACCTACAACCTCAAAGACTATCCCTACAACCTCAAACACTGTACCTACAACCTCAAACACAAACACTGTACCTCCAACTTCAAGCACTGTATCTACCGTATTGGCCCGAATATAAGACGATGTTTTTTTCCAGAAATTGCATCCTAAAAAGTGGGGTCGTGTTATAATCGCGGACTTACGGTAGATGGTCAATACGCATCCACACCGCTGGATGGAGCCATAGTATGACTGACCAGAGAGCGAGTGGAGTGATGAAATGAGATCAAATGATCTGATGAAAAATGGCGGATCATCTGGAACAAAGGGGCTCAAACGCTGGACAACTGAGCAAACAACAGAGGCGAAGTTATAATACCAACTTTAAACTGATGGTGATCAATGCAGCAGAGTCATCAAACAACTGCCAAGCCGCAGGAGATCTGGTGGAGCAGAGTGTCTCCTCCAATATTGGAGAGCACAGAAAAAACGCCTACAGATGCTAACACTATGAGAAAAGCTTTCCTGGTCCCAAGAGCGACGCTTCAGAGAGATTGATAGAAGGGTGAGTGAAACGTCACCGAAAAACAGAAAGACAGAATGCCTATCACCAGAGCCTGATTCAGCTGAAGGAACTGGAAAGTTATTTACATCATTTATGCAGTTTTGACCCCTTGAGGCTTCTTGTTTGTTGCTTATTGTTTCTTATTTTGAGAAAGAGAATATATTTTTTCATTTTATATCTCGTGAGATGTTATCTCACTTGTGAGTTTTTGAGTTTATAATAATTGTATAATAAAAAGTTGTTTTATGAGTGACCTTACTGTCTTCAGAATTTTTTTTTTTCTCACAAAATGATCTTTGAAAAATAGGGGTCGTGTTATAATCGGAGTCGTCTTATATTCAGGCCAATACGGTACAACCTCAAACACAAACACTGTACCTCCAACCTCAAACACATGCACTGCACCTACAACCTCAAACACTGTACCTACAACCTCAGCCATACACACTGTGCCTAGAACCTCAAACACTGTACCCACAACCTCAGACACACACACTGTGCTTACAACTTCAAACACTGTACCTACAACCTCAGACACACACACACTGTGCCTACAACCTCAAACACAAACATTCTACCTACAACCTCAAACACTGTATCTACAACCTCAAACACAAGCACTGTACCTCCAACCTCAAACACACACACTGCACCTACAACCTCAAACACTGTACCTGCAACCCCAGACACACATTGTACTTACAACTTCAAACACTGTACCTACAACCTCAGACACACACACTGTGCCTACAACCTCAAACACAAACACTCTACCTACAAAGTCAAACTCATTACAGCAGACTGTTTCATGACAAACAAAACGTGTTTCCACAGCAGCGTGTTTCTTCTGACAGTGAGGCTGATGACAAAATGTAAAACGTGCACTATATTTTCTGTGGGTGTGTCTGTGTATGCTGAGGTAGGACTCTGCTGCTTCCCTGGCACACACACACACACACACACACACACACACACACACACACACACACATACATACGTTAATATTTATGGATAATTGAAACATTTTCATGCCTCAGCTTCAGCATCTGATCCTTTTTTGTAATGTATTTATTCTTTATTTCACTCTTGTTGAGTATTTTTATTCATTTATTTATTTTCAATTTTTTGATAAATTAATCTGTTTTTGTTTTTTTTTCTTTACTTGACTTCCAAGAAAACCCCTCATATGAAAGCCGACGGTTTATTTGAACAATGGCTGACAATTATCTTGCATCTTTAATTATTGACCAATTCTGATGCTGTGTTAAAAGCTGTATGTCTGAGCTCACCATGCTGAGAACATGTGCTTAGTGAAACCTCATTGGCCTTACCTGAGCACGTGAGATTCATGAAAGAGGAAGCATCAGAGGACGTGAAGCAGTCCTTCCAATCCGACGGAGACTGGGAACAGTGATAGTGGACACTCCACACGGGTCTGACTGATGACTCAACTGTTCCCTTCATGGAAACGGCAGAGCCACAGTCCAGATGTTCACACACTGCCGCTGCTAGCTTCAGATTCCAGTTATAGTCCTCCACCGGTCTCCATTCTCCGAGGTGTTTCAGCTCCACTCCGCCTGAACAGCCAGAGCTTCCTCCCACCAGCCTGAACTCATCATCAGGATCTGAGCACAGAGCACAAAGTCAGCAGGAGCAAAGATTCATCACTGTCTTCATCTTTCAGGACTTTCTTTACCAGCAGGATGGCTTCCGTCTTCCAGATGGACTCCTGTGAGGAAACATGGAGAGAGTTCAGTTTTCATCAGGTTTGAATGATTCTCAGTTCTGATCGAGCGGCTTCAACATTCCAATGAAACATGTTTGATCTGAAGATGAGCTGAAAGTATGAAGAGTCCAGCTCAGGTCAAGAGCATCCAGACTGGGCCAAGAGAGTTCAAAGGTCAAGAATTAGATTATTTCTAAAAGCAGATCTAACAAACTGATTTGACCTGAAGTTTTAAAGTGTGGGACACAAAACTCCACATTTTCCGTTTGTAATTCACACCGAGGCTCCGTTTACACCACTTTTCAAGAGAAGACTCATCTTTTCTGTGTCTTTGTTGTGATTGTCCATCTAGAGAGCATGAGATGAACTGTTGACCACGACTGTGCCGTGCATGTAGGACAGTTTCCCCAGTCAACCAAGACACAGGCCCCAAGACCTTTCTAGAGTGTCTTTTTCTCTGACTACACGGCGACATAACCCGAGCATGTTGGCATTTGCTGTGTTCTTCTGCAGTATTCAGGGTTTTGAAGTGTGTGTGCAGGACAGGAAGTTGTCAAGAGGACACTGTGTCCTCACCGAGCTCCAGAAGTTCCAGAAGCAGCAGAGTCCTACCTGAGCTCCACAGCAGCAGCAGCAGAAGCTTCAGCCGCTCCATCTTCCAGGTTGTCCTCATCGCTCTGTGTGTCTGATCATCGTCAACCGTCCCGACATTTATCAGCCGTCAGGTGGAGCTGGAGGTGGAGCTTCACTCCCACCCACGTCCCGTCTGCATGTCTTTCACCAGACGCTGAAGAGTCTCGTCGTCTCGGACTCACATGGGAAACGTTTTCTGTCTGGATTCAGATGAAGCGGTTTTCATCCTGGTGTCCAGTCGAGCATCATCTCTCATGTCGGTGGATTTACACATCTGAGGACTGGAGTTTATGTGTGCGTTTGTTTTAGTTTACATCTGTTTGTGGTAGCTTTCACTCTGAAAAGTTCCCGTGCATAATTTGATGTGATGAGAGGCAGTTTTCACCTGTCAGGATGTGGCTGTGTTTCCATGACAGAATCAGAGATATCCTCCAGTCTGATTTATCTCTTCCACACCTAAGCATGTCTGCGCTTCTTCATTCTTTCCATTCTCAAACAGTTTTTAAACATCAATTCCAATACGGTTCGATCATTCAGTCACACCTTTGCAGAGCTGTAGGTCAGAAGTTCACCTCTTATCACACTTCCTTCAGCTTTCGTAAGTTGTGGTTCGCTGTCAGCTTCCTCCCTTCCTCCACCTGATATGAAGAACCGGTCACACCTTCATGCGATCAGCACTTCGAAACTGACAGTTTAGCAAAAAATGCCAGTGAAAAACTGTTTGTGTCAGTTTCATCTATCGGCGTCTCTCCGTCTCCTGCAGGGCGGACAGAAGAACGGTGGAACTGAAGCCGTGTGATCAGAGACAACTTCCTCTAAACTCAGTCAGCCTCCAGTTCAGTTTTACTGACAAACGGTCAGTTAGTGTCATGTCGCCGAGGCACGGTGACGAAAGGTCATGACCTCCGACCAGAGATGCTCAGAGTTTTTTTTTCTTTTTTTTTAATCAGCAGGGTCTCTCCTGTCAAGTAAGAACATTTTGAAGCCAATACGTTGAACACTTTTAGAGAGGACTGCATTCCTTCAATTTTCAAATTTGTTCAATGTTGTTATTTTGAAATTCAAACTGCACTTCCTGTTGGAATTCGGTCACAGAATCAGCATTGGTTCTTTCCTTTTATCTATTTTTTTTGTGTGTGTCCAGAATCTGGTTGTATTCTTAAGATTATAAAAACCAATCTTAGTTGTATTTTTGATAAGTGGGATAAAATTCAGCTCAGAGTCCAAAATTACGCCCAGGTTTTTACAGACTGTGCCGGTTAAAAATCTAGTAGTCTGGATGAAAGTTTCTCTCTCTGGCCTTCAGGACTGATAACTAACTGGTATGTCAACGAATTTGGATCCCCTCTTAATGGAACTTTAACATGCATGCTCAATTATTTATTATAAAACTGAATAGATGATTAATTTAATGAATGCACACTTGACAGAACTAATTACAAACAGCAAATGCAGCATTAATCTAAATGATTCAAAAGTTGCGGTGTGACAATATGAGACAAGATGCCAAGGAAATTTGATCTGTAACTGCAGAGAGCATTTCTACATTTGGAAAAGAATCATAAAATACAATAGCTGTATGTGGACTGATGTCTGTACTTCCAATCAGAAGCTTGAATGGTCAGTGCTGTCTGTGGCCGTGGCTCCGTCATGTCACGTGACACTTTGCACCAATAGGGTTCCTGCTCTCTGTGTGGCGACGTCATTTAGAATGTTTCAGGCTGTGGAGTTGGTGACATTAAATCAGTTTTAAGTGACATAATCATGTAATTTGACCTTGATATGCAAATGAGCAGCTATGCAAATTGGTTGATGATGTCATTTAGAATCTTCCTGACAGGAATTTTCAACAATGTATCAGTTTTAAAGAAACATATTTAATAGCATCATTCTTTTATATTATGTACATTCATTTAAATTATTATGACGCTGGAATATGAACGACACAACTATACTCGTATATATGTGTAGCCCAGTGTGGAATACTAATATTTAAATATGTAAATAAATAGGTTAAAAGTGTATTAAAACAGTGGTTTAAATACATATTTTTGAGTTAAATGTGCTTGAGAATGGCTAAACTGTGTAAATGTATTTCATTTCATTTGTTTTGTAAAGGGAATATCTTTGAAGTGTCTTTCTGCAGATCTCTGACATGCTGAGGCTCAGCTCTGACAGAAACAGTGGAGGAACGGGGTGAACTGCTCGCCGTCTGCAGATTGTGGGACAGATAATCTGCGAGCAGACTCAGTTTCTCAGCTCCAGCAGAGAACTTTTGGCTCGGCCTGGTGAGAGAAGTGATGGACTGACCGACCGACCGACCGACCGACCGACCGACCGACCGACTGACTGACTGACCGCACCTGAACTCTGTTGAAGACTGAAAGGTTTTTTTTCTGTTTCTTTTCACCACACTGAACTGAACAGTCCTGCAACAAGTAATGTAACTTATACTATTTAATTCTCCTAGATTATTATAAAATCCAGCTTGTGGGTCACGACCCCTGGTGCCCCCATCACTACTGGCATCACCGCTGCCTCAGCAGTCCTCGGCCTCCGTCGCTGTGCTTCGTGTCCAGCCTCAGGTCGCTGGCCTTCGGTGGAACCCGCCTGCACTGTGAGGAGGTTCCTTGTCTTGATGTGGGTATCTTGCAGGATGTTCTACCAGCTGGGTATCTGGTTACTGGTAGGACAGACTTGTTGATGGCCTGGATTGGATTCCTGCCATTCAGATGACTGTTCAGGACCTGCCTCTTGGCTGTGGCCTCCTCACCTCCTGACCTCCTGGTTGCCATTTGCCTGTGGTTCTCCAGGTATCTGTGGCTGCCTTCAGGTATTTCAGCCCCTTCAGTCTGGATCATCTTCCCTCTCCTTGATACCATGTACCCACACTGATCCAGTCCCAGAGACGTCCCCATGTCCCTGCTGAATGTCCTGGTGAGGGGAACCAGGGAGTCCAGGTCCCGCTCACTCTTGATGTAGAGGAGGTGGCTGAAGATTGTTCTACTGCGGAATCGGTACCGGTTTATAATTATTTTCAGACTCCGCCATGTTTTGCAGTGCTGCACCACAGGACCCTTTGGGTCCCGCCCCCTGGCTGAGTCTCCCATCCTCTTCTGTGTCCCGGTCCTTCCCTGTGCGCGTCAGTCCCACCTTTGTCCATGTCTGCCTCACCTCATGTCACCTCAGTCTTTCACCTCTCCGGTCTGCCCATCGTGTCCGTCTCCGGCCCTCGTGTCCGTCTCCGGCCCTCTCCTGCTGGTGTCTGCGTTATTAGACCCTGGGTGGTTCGTCTTTCGTGCTCTCAGCTCAGTCATGCTCCCGGTCGCTTCGCTGTCGTGGGCTTCCATGCCCTGGGACTTGCAATTCGTACTCAATAAGATGATTTCTTCCTGACCCTTGTGGTGTCTGCTTTTGGGTCCTTCTACCGGTCATGACAAATCCACACCGACTCAAACTTGCGGTACGACGTCAGATCTGAGGTGAGATCTGATCTCACCGTGCGCTCATGTCCACATTGATAAATGCCGATCCTAGGGGGGAAATTGTTTCACGCCCAGTTTTCTGGCAAATGTCTGTTTAATAAACAAGGGTGGAAGTGTTCTCTGGTCTCTCCTGGTTCCCTCACTTCACTCCTTCCATTATCCAATCATCTCTCGCCTCCTCCCCTTCCCTCATGTCCCTGTGCTCCGTAGTAAGTAAGTAAGTAAGTAAGTAAAGTTTATTTATATAGCACCTTTCACAGACACAAAGTCACAAGGTGCTTCACAGCATACATAAATAAAACAACAATTAAATACACATACATAAATAAGCAGCACTAAAAATGTGATCAAAACAGGCCCGAAAAACTAAGCAAATGCTTGAGAGAATAAAAAAGTTTTAAGTTGTGACTTAAAAGTGTCAACAGTCACAACTGATCGAAGAGAGAGCGGGAGATCGTTCCAGAGCCTGGGAGCAACGGCCTGGAATGATCGGGCTCCTCTGGTCTTAAAGCGGGTACGCGGCACCTTTAAGAGATTCTGGTCCGCAGACCTTAAAGCCCTCACAGGGGAGTAGGGCTGGAGCAGATCGCGAATATAAGAGGGAGCTTGGTCGTGCAAGGCCCGAAAGGTTAAAACCAAAATCTTAAAGTTAACTCTATAGGAGACTGGCAGCCAATGAAGCTCCTTCAAAATGGGAGAAATGCGGGTCCATCTGTTTGTGCGGGTCAGGATTCTTGCTGCAGAGTTTTGCACAAGTTGCAGCCTCGAAAGCTCCTTCTTATTCAGGCATGAGAACAAGCTGTTGCAGTAGTCTAAGCGCGAAGAGACAAAAGCATGAATGATGAGCTCTAAATCATTGAATGAGACCATTTTCCTAAGTTTAGAGATTTTTCTCAATTGAAAGAAACAGTTTCTCGTCAGCTGCTTGCAGTGCTCCGCCAGAGACATGTCTTTATCAAAGAAAACACCCAGGTTTCTAAGACTGGATTTGGCAGACTGCCCGAGGTCACCAAGGTACTGTTTGATCCCTGGAATTGAGACATCAGGGGCGAAGATGAGTGTTTCAGTTTTGTCTGCGTTAAGTTGGAGAGAATTTTTGCTGAGCCATTGTTTGATTTCTGCCAAGCAGTGGAAAAAGGAATCCAGCTTCTGTATCCCATCTGGCTTGAAAGAGCAGTAGAGCTGGATGTCATCAGCGTACAAGTGGTAAGAGACATCCTTAAACCTTTGGATTATGTTACCCAGGGGGAGCAGATACAATAGAAATAAAATAGGGCCCAGGACGGAGCCCTGAGGCACCCCACTTGCCAGATTCATGGACTCTGATTTAACCTGGTTTATAGACACACAAAAGCTGCGTCCAGACAGATATGAAGTGAACCACTGGAGAACCGACCCCGACAGTCCCACATGGTCCCTCAGTCTACATAGCAGGACCTGGTGGTCAACAGTGTCGAACGCTGAGGACAGATCCAGGAGAACTAGGACGGTGCAACTGCCCGAATCGGCAGACATCATTATGTCACTGGACACTTTTAGTAGGGCTGTTTCTGTGGAGTGGTGCTTACGGAAGCCAGATTGGAATTTGTCGAAGAGGTTGTATTGGTCGAGGTAGGAAGACAGCTGATTGCAGACCACCTTCTCAAGAATCTTTGACAGAAATGGCAGCTTAGAGATGGGCCTATAACTATTTCGGTCTGCCGGGTCTAAACCTCCTTTTTTTAGAAGAGGCTCCACAATGGCGTGCTTGAAGGCATTCGGGAACACACCTGATGACAGAGAGAGGTTTATCATTTCAGTGACCGAGGGACCAACTGCCTCCAGAACCTCTGGGAACAGTCTACAGGGAATGACATCAGAGGAACAGGATGAGAGTTTCGTCTTGTTTACCAGAGCCAGAACATCAGCAAGAGTTACAGGCTCGAAGGTGGACCACAAGCTGGAGATAGGCTCAGCAGCAGCCGAGGCACCACACTGAGGGGGTGGCATGTTGTCCTTGAGCTTCTTGATTTTATCAGCGAAAAAATTCAGGAAAGCATGGCTGTCAGCTTCGATGAAAACGGGGGTGACAGGAGCAGCAGGGCAAATGAAAGAGTTAATTGTATCAAACAGTACTTTAGGGTTTTTCTTATTTGCTGCCACCAGTTGGCGGATATAGTTGGACCTGGCATTTTCAACCATTTTGTTGTATGAGGGAATAAGATCCCTGAGATGGAGCCTGTGAACCTCAAGGTTAGTGGATTTCCACAGGCGTTCAGTCTTTCGACACAGTCTCTTAAAGCTTAAAATATGCTCGTTTATCCAAGGACATGCTTTTTTCTGCGTAGACAGATTGACTTTAACAGGAGCCACTTGATCCAAAACCATTACACAGTGGTCATCAAAGCACTGGATTAGGTCGTCTACACTGGAGCCATTTGTAAAAGGAGGGGGATCAAACAAAACAGAGAACCTTTCTGCAGTATTAGCAGTGATGATCCGCCTCTGAGACCTTACTTTTAAAAGTTTGGGCTCGAGACTGAAATGCAAATCACATGACACAAGACAGTGATCACTCATGTGGACATCAATCACAGACACATTCGAGATGTCCAGGCCGAGTGCAAAAACTAAGTCTAAAATGTGGCCCTTTCGGTGGGTTGGCAATGAAACGTGTTGAACAAGGTTAAAAGCTTCAGTCAGTGATAAAAATTCCATTGCATAGGGTGAGGAGGTGCTGTCAACATGAAGGTTAAAGTCTCCAAGGATTAAAACAGGTTCCAGCTTTATAATAGAGGATAAAAAGTCACTAAAATCCTTTAAGAAGGCAGCAGCAGAGCCAGGAGGACGGTAGACCACAACACAGTAGAGAGGGTGCAGGGTTCCCACCTTGACCATCTGGGATTCAAAAGAAGAGTAATCCTGTGAAGGAATCACTTTGCAAATATAATCCTCCTTGTGGACGAATGCCAACCCCCCTCCACCTCGATGGGGGCGTGGCTTCCCATGCACGGCAAATCCAGTGGGGCAGAGCTCGTTTAAATGTATAAACTCCTCTTCTTTCTGCCAAGTCTCCGTGATACACATTATATCCATGTTTTCCCTTGAGATGAGGTCGTTCAGGGAAAAGGATTTGTTCCCGATGGAACAGGCGTTCAGAAGACCGAGATGGATCGAGTGTGACGTCACGGAGGTTGGGTCCGAAGTGTCCAGCGTGATTGGGCGAAGGCAGCTGCTACGCGGGCACCAGCTGGACCGTGCAGATGGAAACACGGAAGTGCGCTGCTCCGATGAGGATCCGCGACCAGGATTCAAACGCTGCCCAGAATTCAGGACAGTCGTGGCCCGGGCAAACAGCGGCGTGGATGCGCTGTCGCTATCATCGAGGAGCAGGACGTGGCGGAGACATCGAGCGCGTCCTCCGCAGCGTGCAATGGCAGAGCCCAGGCGGGCAGCCTCACGCCTTCGCCGTACCTGGACACCACCCCGGGATCCTCGCCTTTTCCTCGATCTCCTGCGGACCTTGCCAGTCGCCCGGAACAGCAACAAATATTCCGGTGAGTTTAGGTCAATAGACACCGGGGGAGGAAATGCCTGTTTGTAGCGTTCCTGAGTATGAAACAGGCTCTCCATGGTCTCTTTGATGCAAAACAGAGAGTCCCGGTCATAAGTTTGCAAAGCCAAGGCGCATCCATTAGTTAGTCGGGCTGATAAGATCACACATGCAGAAAAAATTATCATAGAGAGTCTACACAGGAGCCGAGCAGAGGCACAGCCAGTCACAGGCGCCATAGTCAGTGTTCTTTATGTCTCTGTGTTTGATCTACCTTGATTTTTGGATTTATGCCTGTGTTTTGACCTGTCTCAGGATTTGATTTGATTTGATTTGATTTGATTTATTTATTTTGAGCAGTTGCAAAGTAATAATATTTTTCTGACAATAATCAATTTACAGGAGTAGACAATTTAAAGCTCCCATATGATGCTATTTTTCAGTAACGTCATATCGGTCACAGAAGCCCAAAAACATAGTCTATAAGTTTGTTTGCCCCAAATTCATCCTATGTTCGGAGTTCGAGCGGTCTAAAAAGTGGCTCTGAGGAGCCCTCGTCAGACCAGGCTGTTTTTCACAGCCTACTTTCCGGGATGCACTTGAACGCATCTCAACGCATTTCAGCTTAAGTTTCACTTTCATTTTCAAAAATGTGGTGTAGCTAGACAAGGAGGAAAAAGACAATTTTCAAATTTGAACATCTTAATGAGGCTATGGCAACACATACTACTATAAGAAACTCTTCACAAAGTGAAAAAGGCATCATATGTCCCTTAAAGCTCGTGTCCGGAGTTTTGAAAGAGAGAGGATTTTTAATCCAACGGTTCCGCCCTCCCTCTGCTTTCATGAGCGACCAAGCCACGCCCCTTTAATTGTGCACACACTGAAGCGCATTATCTGTCCAAAATGAGAGCCTCTGAGTCCTGCAGCACCCTCCGTGTTGAGCTGTTTACGGTGGATGTTCAGCAGACAGTGGATATATCCGAGGTGAGCGCGGCGGCTGCTGCGTTGCTAACTCTCCTCTGCTCTCTGGCTCTCCACACGATGATTGACAGCGTGACAAGGCGGAAGCTCGAAATCTATTGGCTGAAGCTGACCGGCGCTTTTTCGGATAACATGAGATGAAGGCGGGGCTCATAAATAAATTTTTATATTGCTTTATGCTAATATTATATTATAGTATAGTATATATATATAGTATAGTGTCACCAACCCGGAGGAGGCGCGATTTGGGTTATTGACGTCACAAACCAGAGAATTTCAAAACGGAGCGTTTGAGCACACATTTCCTGAAAGGTGGAGCAAGCAAGAGGAGAGAATAGACTTTTCTCATTTTGGAGGGTTTGTGGACAGGCTCAGGACGCATATTATTGTTACAAAACCATTGTAAAGTGAATTTTGCATAATATGGGACCTTTAATTATATGTCAGTCATGAGGTACATAAAGCTTGAAAAGGAGCGGGAAGAAGAAAACTTATTTTATCCCAACCCTGGTACATCAAGTGCTTCAGTGCGATTCCTTCCAATGCTGCCTTATCGGACTTCCTTTGCTGTGTGACGACTCTATTGCTGTTTTCCCTCTGAAGTTCTCCTGGTCCTGGTCGCGGTTAGAGTTGCCAACTGTTCCTTGAAAAATGGAATTGTTACATATTTGGATGTAAAAGTGTGCGTTCCGTATTGAGCTGAAAAGGAACGCACTTTGTTCTGTATTTTTGTGAGAGTCAAAACGTGAGCAATGGAACATGCGCTTTTTTATGAAAACTTACGGTAAATTGTTCACCGGCTCTCTGACGTTCTGTGACCAATGAGCTGACAGAGATGGCTCGACAACACAGAATCACTCTTATCCCATTGGTCAAAAAAAGGCCGTTCCTAGGCTACGGCAGTTCATTGGCCAATAGTCAGTTTGGTCACAGAGCGCATGGGAAGAAGTAAATCACAACATTACAGCAGCAGCACGGCTTCCAGAGACATGTCAGTTTGTGCCGTTTCCGTATCGGATATATCATGTTTAGTTCAGTGATGTGTGTCTGCTGCTGCAGACTGTGGAGTGTTTTCAGTTTAGAAACGGAACCTTGTTGGTTTTTTTGTTCTGAAAGGTTTTTCAGTTTTGATTTTGCACTTTTTTAGTTGAAAATAAAAAGGAACATGTTAAAATCCAGAAGAGACAGCAGCTGTTTGATGTTATTTTGCACATTTAGCAATAAATATAGAATAGAATAGAATAGAATAGAATAGAATAGAATAGAAAAGAATAGAATAGAATAGAATAGAAGACTTTATTAGTCTCACAGAGGAGAAATGTACAGGTGTATAGGCTCATACACACACCCCACAGCGGGGTGCAAAAGTAATGAATGGTGCAATAATTAACAAGTAATAGTGCAAATCTTACTAGGATTGATAATAGAAGTTAAAGACAATGAAGATCTAACTGTACACCATGAATCTTAAAAATATAACAGGAAATATATAATATATACAATATATACAATACAATATGCAATATATGATGCAATATATAACTATACAGTACGATATAATATGTACAATATGTTTTAGCAGAGTGAATGGATGATAAAGTGTCGCTGAATTTCTTAAAGGGGGGGGGGGGGGGGGGGGTGCAGGATACTATAATGTCCAGGATTATTGCTCATATTCTGCACAGTAGAACTGTACAGTGTGACAGCGGTGGGGATGAGAGGCCTGTGGCAGCTCCTTCCTGCTCTGAGGGTCTCAGTCTCCTCTGAAGGAGCTGCTGAGCTGCTCTACCGTCCGGTCAGTGGCTGAGAGCTGCTGTCCATCATGATGATGATACTGGAATGATAACTGTCTCACTGTAGGCCTCAAATACAAACAGATCAAGCTGATCATGAGTTATTGCAATCTTGCTACTGTAGGTGTGATGCAGGAGTCTAATGTGTTTTTATAGTCTGTAATAGGTATAACTGTGGCAAAATGCTGTTATTAATGCGTTTTGACCCCCCAAAAACCCAGTTTTTTTCAGCTGCCTGCGAGAGGCGTCCCTTATTTCAATCTCTGGGAGTTGGGAACCCTAGTCCCGGTCCTGGTCCTGGTCCCAGTCCAAATTCTCCTGGTCCTGGTTTAACTACATCGTTTCCATCATTGTTGCCTCAGAGTTTGTTTTCAACCACAGGAGAGAGAGAAGAAACCTGGCAAAAGCCATACTGACATGTGCAGCAACGAATTACCGTGTTGGCCCGAATATAAGACGACTCTGATTATAAGACGACCCCTATTGTTCAAATATCATTTTGTGAAAATAAAAATATGTTGAAGACACTAAGGTTACTCATAAGAGAACTTTTTATTTTACAATTATTTAAACTCAAAAACTCACAGAGATAACATTTCACGTGATTTAAGATTAAAAAAATATTACTGCAGTATTAAATTAAAAATATATTCTCTTTCTCCAAATAACCAACAATAAGCAACAATTAAGAACCTCAAAGGTTCAATAACTGCATTAATGGTGTAAATAACTTTATAACCATCAAATTCAAGTTCTATTCAACTTCCTGAACATTAACAATTCATCCTTTCATGAATGCTGGGTTCAGTTTGGCCTGTAGAGAACAGTTCTTCAGGAAGAAAGCAGGAGATTTCAGCTGCTCTGAGCTTTTATTATTTTCTCCTGAAGGCTGTAAAACTGAAACAAACCAGATCTACATAGAAGTGAACAAATACACAAGATGTATCACAACGTACATCACTGTCTAAAAACAGAACAAGTCAGTATTTAAGATCAAAGTCGCTAGCTCAATGCTAACTATAAACCGACACTAGAACTTTTCAACCTTAATAAAACATCTTAATATCTTTTGTGATGATACATCGACTTACAGCCAGCTGAATGACCCTCTGTCAGGCTGAGGGCGTCAGTGTTGCTTCACTTGGACTGAGCAGCTGTGAGGAGGGTGGGAGGAACCCTGCTCACTGAAACACTCCACATGTGCGGACTGCTTTACGGCGTGCGTCACGTCATGATAGAACATTGTTTAGCCACCATTAGATTCATGACCTCGTCGCTATCCGTCCTTCACGCAGCCGCTGGAAACAAATGTCGGCGAGTTCAGTCCGACAGCACGCCACCGGGAGCAGCATTTTACCACGCCACGCACTAGGCCTCATGGGAACTGTAGTATTCCTTCAGGCAAAACACTACCGCTTTGTCCACTGGCGCCGCCAAAATCAACCAAAACTGAAAGTTCCTTAGTGTTGTGTAGCCAGGTCATGCAATGACTGGACTGGACACAATATAAATTTTACGTGGGACTTTATTCCCCGACTGAGTTAACAGCATTAGACTCAGCATTAATGTGACAGGATTGAGGTTGGTAGTTCACAGAAGAAGCAGAAATGTTGTGAAACAAAATCAATACGAACAAATATGGTAGTGATATAGACAACAGTACTAGCTCTCGCTCCTAAACAGAGACAACACAGATATAATGCATCAGAAGGAGTTTCTTCAAACAAAAATATTCACCAATTTCAGTAAATGCATGAAATGGAACTTCATAAACAACACAAACTTTACAGTACAATCATATTAACATGCCTTCAAACATAGTTCACACACAAAATATTATAAACTTACTTCCACTCCTGTGGTTGACCTGTGCATGAACACACACACACCTGGAACACAGCAAATCTCCCCTCTGAATTCACAGAACACAATTGAAAACCATTATACTCAGAGTATACAGAACAAATGATATCAACTTCACACACTGATAAAGATCACTCACGCTGTTCTGTAGCTCAATCTCTCTCAGCGTGGTGGTGAAATAGCCCAACCACCACGCCTCAATCACCTTTCTCCAGATACTTCCGTGTGTATGTTTTCCCTCCTGTTCTCCGTGAGTTTTTTTTTTTTTAAATCTCACTTGAAGTCAGCTCTCGCGAGACCAGCCCTGCGGTGCTCTTAAAGTGACAGTACCACTCCTAATTTCAGTTTCACTTCCCCTTGGTTACATTCTCCCCTGCTGCAAGTCAACGTCCTCGGTGACTCCTTGTTCAGCAACCTTTCCATTTGGGTTTGATGCGTAGAGGGCAACCCCTGCCAAAATCTGTGAGAATACATCTGAACTGAAAGAGACAGTATTGCACACTGACCTAGGCAGATTGAAGGGGTTCTTATGCTTTCCTGCAGTCTCCCTCTGACTCCTGCGTGGAGGAAAATTAGGTACATCAACCCTCCGCTTCCCTTCTCCTGGCCTCTGCAGAGTAGGGACAGGCCTAACACTGAGCTCCTCTGTAGGTGCAGCCCCATACCCAGTCACTTCATCTAAGCAGTCCCCTGAATCCCGAGTCATGAGGTCCAAATTTTCTGGTCCCTCAACCCAAGTTTGTTCAGCTTGGGGGTGACCCACTTCCTTGACCACAATGAACTCTGGATCTGCAACCGCAGACTCTGACTCCGACTCCAGACCGACAGCAACTTTGTCAATGGAAGGTGTGGGGTTATGGTGTCCCCTCGGCAGTTGTACAGGCTCCACACATGACCTGAGGTTAGATCTGTGCACCCTCTTGACAGAACCTCCCGCTACAGGCTCTACAGTGTATGTGGTTCCTTGGACATCAATAACCTTGTACACTTCAGCTGCCCAGGCATCTTGGATTTTGTTTCTCCCTGGTGGCCGATAGCGGAGGTAAACCAACTGCCCCACATCCACAGGTGGACAATATATCCTCTCCTGTTGTTGCGTTATCCGATCTGCCGCCTTTCGTTCGATGCATTCCCTCGCTCTTGCATGGGCATCTCGGAGCCTCTCCTGGTGGGTGATCAACCAGTCTGGTGTGTCATCTCTCGCTGGCTCTTGACCTAACAGGGCATCGAGTGGGAGATGTGGCTGGAACCCAAACAACAGATAGTAGGGCGAATACCCTGTGGTCGCGTGTGGTGTAACATTGTATGCATACACCAGTTCTGTCAGGTGGTCAGGCCAACGCCGCTTCTTCTCAGGGGGAAGTGTGCGTAACAGATCATGTAGTGTTCGGCTGAACCTCTCACACTGGGGGTTCCCTTGTGGGTGATGAGGTGTTGTACGAGTTTTCTTTACTCCATACAACTTGCATAATTCCGCAATTACAGCACTTTCAAAATTCCTGCCCTGATCAGAGTGCAGGCGTTCTGGCACCCCATACTTTAGGAACCATTCTTTGAGGATAACCTTTGCAGTTGTGTCTGCCTTCTGATCTCGTGTGGCAAAAGCCTGACTGAATTTGGTGAACATATCTGTAATCACAAGTACATTCTCCCGTCCATCAGCGGCACGCTCGAGCATGGTGTAATCCACAGCAACCACCTCAAGCGGGCGCGTCGCCACAAAGGAAGTTTGGGGTGCTTGAATCTTTGGCTGGGGCATTTTGGTTAAAACACATCGCTGACATTTTTTCACCCATTGTTCGACGTCTTCATACATCCCCCCCCAGAAACACCTTTGTCTTAAGAGACTCAGCGTCCGCTCTATGCCTTGATGTCCCATCTGATCATGTACACTTTTAAGGACTTGCTCTTTGAGGCAAGCAGGCAGTAGTAGTTGGTAACATTCACCAAGGTGAACATCCTCAATGACTCGGTACAAAAGTCCATCCTTCTCCCGGAGTCGCCGCCACTGTTTCAACAGGGAGCACACTGCCTTAGGTAAGCCTGCTCTTTCCCGGAAAGTAGGCTTCCTCTGCTGACGCCAAAGCTCTCCCAGCACACTCAGCGTCGGGTCTGATGTCTGAAAACTCACGAGTTGGGCTTTCGAATAGCCGGGCAAGGTGGGGGTGTTGTCCTGTCTTATCTCATTATTTACAATCTCACCTGCCTCAGATGCCTGCAGCTGCCTGATCGTACAGCTCACAAGCCCTGCTGCAACTAAGTTTGAGTCCAACGCTGTCCCTGCTCGAAGCAAGTTGCAAATGGCTACACAACCATCGTATTCTGCATCTTCATCGTCGTGCTCTGGTTCCTCAGTTAATGGTCGACGGGAGAGGGCATCAGCTGCGGTATTACAACGGCCAGGACGATACTTCACTTCAAAATCAAATACAGCCAACTGAGCAACCCATCGTTGTTGAATAGCTCCCAAGCGTGCAGTGGAGAGATGGCACAGGGGGTTATTATCCGTGATGATGGTGAACTTGGACCCCAGGAGATAACTCCTAAACTTTTCTGTGACTGCCCATTTTAGGGCTAGTAGCTCAAGCTTCATGCTGCTGTAGTTTTGATCATTTTTCTCAGGTCCTCTGAGTCTCCGGCTTGCATAGGCTATCACTTTTTTCCCACTGGCCTGCTCTTGATACAAAACTGCCCCTAAACCTTGACTGCTGGCGTCGGTCTCAAGTATAAATGGTAAAGAAAAGTCTGCATATCCCAGCGTGGGAGCACTGGTTACTCTCTCTTTTAAGAGCTCAAAAGCTTGTTGACACTGCGGCGTCCAAGCTGACCTGAACAGTTGGCTAGCTCTCACCTGGCAGCTCTCTTTTACACATTCATTCACAGTTTCATGAAGAGGCCCGGCAATCTGAGAAAAACCCTGAATAAACCTCCTATAGTAACTACAGAAACCCAAAAATGACCTGAGTTCCTTCGCTGTGCTAGGAGTGGGCCACTGTTTCACTGCCTCTATCTTTTCAGGGTCGGTACTGATGCCTTGGGCCGAAACTTGGTGACCCAGAAACTGGACTCTAGGCTGGAGGAAGTGGCACTTCTCCATCTTGACTTTTAGCCCTGTCTCCCTCAACCTCTGCAGTACCGTCTCTAGCCTCACTAGATGCTCCTGAAATGATGGGGAAAAAACAAGCAAATCATCAAGATAAACCAACACCATTTGAAATGCCAAGTCACTCATGGTAGCCTGCATGAGTCGTTGAAAGGTGGCAGGCGCATTACATAACCCAAAGGGCATTCTCAGGAACTCATATAGTCCAAACGGTGTGGTGAAAGCTGTTTTGTGCCGGTCTTTTTCATGCACAGCGACCTGGTGATATCCACTGGCAAGATCGATGGTGGAAAAAAACTTAGCACCACTCAGGGCATCCAGACTCTCATCAATACGTGGGAGCGGGAATGCATCTCGCCTGGTTTTCATGTTGAGCCTCCTGTAGTCTACACAAAGCCTCAGGCTTCCATCAGACTTGCGGACCAAGACGATCGGTGAAGCATATGAACTGGAACTCTCCTGGATTACTTCTTTTCTTAAAAGTTCAGAAATGTGTTCCCTGACCTCCTGATATTGATTAGGTGGTATGCGACGGTAAGGTTGTGAGACTGGGGTCTCATCCACCACAGGGATTTCATGCTTCACCCGATCAGTAAAACCCAGGTCCTCATCGTGTACTGCAAAGACATCTTCATATTTCCGCAGGAGCTCACTTAGCTCTACCTGCTGCTCAGGGGTGCCACCAAGGTCAAGTTGATCCAGCCAGCTCTTCATGCCACCGTTTGATTTTTGCCCCTCTCTCTGGCTGACTGTTACTTCCTCGTGGTCTGCTGAAATCCGTTGAAATTTTACTTGAAAGGGCTCATTTTCAACACTCTCACAATGGCTAAGAGTACCAACTCTAGTCTTTGGAGGCAGCCAGATGTCTTCCTGTGTGAGGTTTATTACCTGAACTGGGAACACAGGACTGCTATAGCATGTCAAAGTTGGGATCACCATCAATCCACCAGGCAGAGGAGTGTTTCCAGGCTCCAGCAACATACTGGGATGGCTGCCGGGCTGCTGCTTGGGGCCCCTTACATGGATCGTGGCCACAGATGAAGCTGGTACACGTATTTTGTTTTTGCCGACTACCCGTGCTGTGGACACCCTTCCACCATGCTCTGTCTCTTGTACTCTGTGAAATGCCTCTCTCCAGACGGAATCCAATTCACTCCCCAGGGCAGTATCAAACTCTGTCAGTACCAACTGTCTGCACCGCTTAGCAATGTTCATGCCAACAATGCCTGGTAGAATGGGATCCGATTCTTCTGTGATGTCATCTTTAATTATCCGGAAACCACACTCAGGGATAGTCACTCCCATAACTTGCACATCCACTTCAACATATCCAAGGTAGGGAAGCGGCAACCTGTTAGCTGCAGTGAGTTTGAGCCACTTTGCAGTACAGTGCATATCGTTGTCTTCCCCATGGAGGTGGTTTCTGAAGAAACTTTCTGTCAAGGTGCTCACATTGCTGCCTGTGTCCAATATACACCTAAGGGGAACACCGCCTATCTGGATGTCTACTTCAGGACACTGACCTACAGCATTTTTCAGGAAACGTTCTTTTGTTAAATTGTCATCTGAGCCTTTAGACTTGCCTCGCATTGCCCGGCTCACAGCAATGGAGGGTTCCTGTTTTCCTGCACTGCAGGATTTTGCACAGTGGGAGAGTGACTCGATGGTTTACGAGGCGCACTGCACTGTCTAGCCATGTGCCCCACCCCTTCACACCGCAGGCAGATAGGTTGGCCATCACTGGTATACTTTGGTTGTACTCTGGGTTTCCCTCCTTTACTCCCACCTTCAAAGTTGGTACTCTGTGTAGTGAGCCCACGCACAGCATTTGTTAGTTCACTGATTGCTTTACCTTGTTGCGAAATAATTTTAACGACTTCCTGCAACGTGACAGCCATGTCGGCCTGAATGCTGTTCGTTGAGCTGTTCTGTTCCAAAACTTCTCCTGTGCACTCACTCACTAGGTTCCTGTTTCTTGCCACATTAGCATTGCGGGGGCGGTCTTCTAGAGTCCACATAATTGCCTCGTCTCTCACATCAAATAGACTTGAATCTGGTTTCTCTCTAACAAGCCTACGAAGTTCACGTCTGAGGGTGGAGTCACGCACTCCCTCAATGAATTGATCTCTCAAAGCCAGCTGGGCATTAGGTACCGCATCGGGGGACTGCTGGAGCGTTGCATTAAGCAGTTGTGAAAGAGCATGTGAATAATCCCGCAAGTCTTCCCCATCTACCTGTCTGCGGGCATAGAAGGCATGTAGCAGCTGCGGTGTTGTGCGTTTCTCTCTGAATGCTTCCCTCAAGTACGAAAACAGGTCACTTGGTTCCTTAGACTGTCCTCCCATTCGTAATTTAACCTCCTCCAGAGCTGAACCCTTTAGTAGAGACAGAATAAAATCTGCTTGTTCCTCCCTGCCCATTCCTCTGGCTCTTATTGCTCTCTGCACCTCATCAATGAACTCATCCACAGTGTACACATCTTTACCCATTTCGCCACAAAAAGGTACAATGTGTTTTTCTCTGGGAATATACACAATAGATCTTGTTTGTACATTACTCAGGTTGGTGATAGTAGACATTACTGCATCATGTTTTCTACTCAGTTCCGAAATCTGTGACTGCAGCTGTGCCAGTGAGTTACCTCCATCACCAGAGACAGAAGCAGCATCATCACTGATGCTGGCTCTTGCCATGGGACCAGCTGCTCCTTCGTCCTCATTTGACATCTTCTCGATCTCTGCTTCAATGTCTTTATTGCAGTAGAACACAGTTTATGTTCAAATTGTTGGTAGCCTTCTTCTGTGATCTCAAAGATGCCAGAGTCAGGTGTCCCTCTTCTCCGGCGACTCACGATGATAATGCAGACCTCTCTCTGCTTCCGTCCACACCACCACTCCAGGCATGGACTCCTTCTCGCTAATACTGTTGTCTATACATTCACTACTAACTACAACCTCAAAACCTAAAATGGGGATCCCACTTCTGACACCAAAATATGTAGCCAGGTCATGCAATGACTGGACTGGACACAATATAAATTTTACGTGGGACTTTATTCCCCGACTGAGTTAACAGCATTAGACTCAGCATTAATGTGACAGGATTGAGGTTGGTAGTTCACAGAAGAAGCAGAAATGTTGTGAAACAAAATCAATACGAACAAATATGGTAGTGATATAGACAACAGTACTAGCTCTCGCTCCTAAACAGAGACAACACAGATATAATGCATCAGAAGGAGTTTCTTCAAACAAAAATATTCACCAATTTCAGTAAATGCATGAAATGGAACTTCATAAACAACACAAACTTTACAGTACAATCATATTAACATGCCTTCAAACATAGTTCACACACAAAATATTATAAACTTACTTCCACTCCTGTGGTTGACCTGTGCATGAACACACACACACCTGGAACACAGCAAATCTCCCCTCTGAATTCACAGAACACAATTGAAAACCATTATACTCAGAGTATACAGAACAAATGATATCAACTTCACACACTGATAAAGATCACTCACGCTGTTCTGTAGCTCAATCTCTCTCAGCGTGGTGGTGAAATAGCCCAACCACCACGCCTCAATCACCTTTCTCCAGATACTTCCGTGTGTATGTTTTCCCTCCTGTTCTCCGTGAGTTTTTTTTTTTTAAAATCTCACTTGAAGTCAGCTCTCGCGAGACCAGCCCTGCGGTGCTCTTAAAGTGACAGTACCACTCCTAATTTCAGTTTCACTTCCCCTTGGTTACAGTTGCTTTAATGGAAACGCCATTAACATGCTAACGGAATTAGCATCTGCGTTGAAACTTCAAAACAAACGGCCAAACTCACAAGTATCAGTTTCACCTCCATCCTGAACATCAGTTAAGTATACTCGAGTACTGACAGGCAGATATTTTCGATGCACTGTTTAAAATGAACCTTAGAAAAACCAACAGCAGACACACTGCTCAGTCTTCCTCTCTCACTGCTGCAGGCTGACACTCTGTCCAGCTCACTAGCTCCCCCTAACGGTCTGGTGTATGAGAACAAATACTGCCAGAATTCAGCCTGCCGGCAAGGCTATGAGAGAAGACCGTTGACTGAAGAACAGACTGAGGTGAAACACGGAGTACTTCTCAGAGGATTCAGTTTCATGAAAGTACATTTTGTTGTTGTTCAATGCATTTCAACCTGAGTGTGAAAACATGTATTTTCCATGCTCGTTTTTCCGGTCCTCCTCTGAGCCTCACCGTCAAAGCAGTCTGACTTCTACCTGACACACGTGCTTGTGAAGGATTTGACAGGAAGCCCGTCAGGTGAGTGTAACTGCCGTCCCCTCGCCGTCCCCCCGGCCTCCCCCCCGCTGTCCGCTCACTGTCCTCCCGCCGTCCTCCCGCCGTCCTCCTACTGTCCCCCCGCCGTCCCCCCGCTGCTCCCTCCAACGAAGCAGACGCGAGGCGTGTGCGGAGGAACCAGTGGAGGGACGGAGGCAGGCGGTGAGTGAAGGTGATGGAATATTCTGTATTTAACCCCCCCTCTGGACTGGAAGCAGCTTGTTGCTCCGTCGGTTGTGTGTTTAAGCGTAAAATGTGTTGTTTGTTAGGATTACCTCCAGGCAGATTCCTTAAACCTGCTGCCAGTTCAGGACCAAACTGAAAAACCGTCATGAATCTGCTGTGGGAGCGAAACGCTTTTCAAATATCGAAGACAGACTCAAGTAACACAGTGTTTGAGATTTCTACTGAAAACCGTTGTTGGCTAATTCTAATTGAAAACAGTGGTTTCTAAGAGTGCTGCTGAGCCGCAGATAACTTGAGTGTGAGGAAAAAACACTTCCCACAGCACCATCCTGGTGTTTTTTCTGTTTATATGTCAGTTAGCATATCAACTGAGCTCCACCTGAAGGCTCAGAACTTAGTTTCTCATCTGAGGATCATTTTTCCCCAAAGATTGAGACAGATTCTCAGAGGAATTCTATCTATCTGACTGAATTATCTCTTTAAATATAAAAGTATTTTATCGGGACAGGTCTTGGATAAACTGGTGGACTCTGCTCTGCCGTCATCGTCAGGACAGCATCTGCTCGTGAAGTTATCGTCTCCTCTGCGAGTCGAACCAGTCAGTCAGAACCTGCAGCCTCTTCATTCCTGTGGCCGCAGGAATGAAGGGGCTGCAGGTTTTCTGAAGCTTTTTCTGTGAAATTCCAGCCTCGTTGAGAGCAGAAAGCTTCATCTGATCTTGAGAGGCTTCAGACTCAGAGACCAAACTGACGATCTGATTGTGATTCACCTCCCACTTCACCACCTTCAGAAAGCAACAGCTGATGGAGCAATTCTTCAAATGTGGAGGAAAAAATCATGTTAAAAAAATATTAGTAGGCTTCAATAAGACTCAGTCCACTGTTGAGAAGTATTCGTTTTTGTTTCTTTATTCTTCCTTTTCTTGTGGAGGCAGCAGAATGAGGACCCGGTTGCTGCGTTGTGCCAAACAGTTTGGGAGTTCCTCTTGATAATCTGATTACTGATTTTATTTTATTTAGTTTGAATAATTTTTCATTACAAAATTCTCATATTTCTGGATGAGATATGGGTGAGAAAAGGCAAAGAGAAAAAAAAAGACTGAAGAGAAGAAAGAGACAGCAACGGTCTTTCAAGCCGATCCGACAAAACCGGTTACTACGCCTGCACCGGGGCTTAGGAGTTCATGGAAAAATGTCAAATAAACTGATAATAAATTAATAACCATGCTGTATCAGTGAAAAATAAAGTGTATATCTGCGTGTAGGTAGCAATGCATCAATAAACAGACTAATAAAAACTCTGACCTGCCTCCACTCAGTGTTTCTAGCTCATGACGATGGAAACATATTTAAATCAGCCTCTTCATCAAGTGGTGCTGAGTCTGAACCAGCAGAATGAGGAGACATCATGGCCTTTATCTGGAGTTTGGTTCCACTGAGAACAGAGACAGAAGACCAGGATGTGTGGAGAACCTTCAGCTGGTAGCAGGCGAAGCCACGAAGCCGCCGCGTTAAAGCAGAACCTGATTTTTATTTTCAGACAAGGAGCGTTTGGTTTAATCGCATGGGAATTTCTGTTGTTAGCTGGCGTTAGCTAGCTGTTACTGGACTGGATTCCAGACCTGATCCAGAGTCCCGAGAGGTGAACTGAGGTGGATCCACTGAGGTCCGACAGAACACGGACTGAACATCCGATCTGTTCCACCCAGCGGCTGAAGACAGCACAGACTTTCAAAAACTCTTTCGTTCCAAGTGCATTTATCAATTCATTGAGAATTATTCTTGTTGTGTACTTTCAAATTCTTCTAACGTAAATAAAAAAAAAAAAAAAAAAAGTTAATATAAAACATTTATTTTCATTTACTTAATATTGTAAACATTATTGTGTGAGCGGCAGAAAAACAGTGAGCACCAAGCGGATATGAGACAAAGGTTGAGTGGTCCACTTCTTATTTTTCTTGTGCAAAAGAACAAAGTTCAAAAAGTGCCCCAAAAAAAAAGTGCATAGGAGGATTTCATCGGCAGGTAGCCCCCAGCAGCAGGTAGCCCCCAGCTGCCACGACCAGAACAACAACTGCTGACATTCCTGCTGAAGGAGGCCCTTAAATACACTCAGCTTAAATGGGTAAAACCATAAAACTCCACGAGGTGTAAAAACATAATATTAGTCGACCAAAACTATGTTAAAATCCTCCACTACAAAACTCATAATAATAATAATCTAAAGAAAACAAAACCCATACTGAAGAATAAGCTGAACGAATTACCCAAATAAATAAATGAAATCCTAAACCACATCTAAACTCTGTTCAGCCACCCTCCGCCCATTTCCACTCTTGGTCCAGCCCGGAACCTTCCGTAGTGGTTCTGGTCCCCCAGGGAATCTTTTGGCCGGACACTACTCCGAGAGCAGAAATGTCACACACACACACACACACACACACACACACACACACACATACACACACACACACACACACACAGCATGCGCCAACACCTAAAAGAAAAGCAAATTAAAACGAAAAGTACCATGTCCTCTTGGTTCTTTAGTTATAATAATCTTCTTCAACAACATTAACAAGGCGTGTTGCACTTCACTATGAAACATGAACCAAGACAAAGTGTGGTGGATTTCCTTCTCTCTGGTAGTATGAGGACATTTCAGAACTAAATGGGCAGCCTTTTTTATACATATATATATATATATATATATATATATATATATATATATATATATATATATATATATATATATATATATGTTGTTGTTGTTGTTTTACTTTTTTTTTTGCTGCTTGACTTATTTTCACTTTGCCAAAAAGTTATGGCTCAAGACTGTGTCCATATTAGTGTGCATTGAAATAAATATGTATGAAATGGTTCATGTTGCTGTTGTTGCTGTTTGTTTGGGTTTTTTGCTTCAGTTTTTTTTCATCTGCTGATAAATATTTTTAAGTACTCAGTACGGTTGTGAAAGCCTTCCAGTAAGGGAGGCGTGAGGTCTGCCTTGACAGGTATGAGACTGTTATTTGAAATATCTAGATATTGTGTGTGGCGTCCCGCAGGGTTCAGTTCGGGACCTCAACTGTATTTTAGGAACTGGTGAGGATTTATAGCAACGTTTGGACCTAATTACTTAAAAGTTAAAGTAATCAAGTTATGGTTTGACAACAATAAGTTAGCATTAAATCTGTGCAACGCAACAATTGTGATTTTTGGAAAATGTAATTCAGTTCATCAGGTAAAGGTAAAAACAGAGGGTGTAGATGTTGAGTAGGCCAGTTTGAACATGTTTTGAAGCATCTCTGTCCTGGAAAAAGCTGACAGACAAGTTGGATCACCAGTGTTGTGCTAGTTACTGAAACATGGTAACTAGTTACATTTACTGTGGATCAAACATCACCTTCCATTCTTCAGAGGCTCGGTGTCTACGTGTCCTTGAGCAAGTCACCAAGCAGCTCCCAGTCCATGGAAAGAGTTCCTCACATGTGGCGGCCATGCTCTCAGGCTTAAAAAATTCACACTGAGAATAAAAGTTTTTCTATTCTGTTTAGGAAAAGGGTTGAAAGGAATGCACTGATGTGAAATTTTTGACCAATGGCCGATGTGAATACCGTGGTTACAGCTGATCGTCAGGATTTACTATTTATCAATTATTATTGTTATTATTATTGTCATTATTTATCAATGTTGATATAAACAAATTTCTATGGCTAGTTTGTAAACTGAAAACCATGTAAATACAATGAACAGTGTTAGTTTCAGGCTGACTTTAAAACTTGTAGCAAGAACCTCCATGAAAGTTCAGTTTAACTTGTAAACTTTTTATTGTAAATCTGAAATCAAAATACCAGAGGAAGCCGGGTACTCCGGCTTCCTCCCACGGTCCAAAAACATGCATGTTAATTGGTCGCCCTAAATTGCCCCTAGGTATGAATGTGTGCGTGAATGGTTTTATGTCGGCCCTGCGACAGACTGGCGACCTGTCCAGGGAGACCCCGCCTTCGCCCACAGCAGCTGGGACGGGGGGGTCAAAATGTGAATCAATACGAGTCACATTGGCTCACATCTATGAAACTGCTAAATCAAACATATCTGAACCGTGACTGAGAAATTGAGACTGACTCATTCTTCGACATTTTAAACAGTCGTGCAAAATTATACACCACGGCCAGGAAACCGCCACTGTGACCATTTTGGGTGGGTGTTACCTGTCAAAACTGATCCAACCAGCCAGGCAGGACAGACCTGGCTGCTCGTCGCATACAAACATCCGTGATGAGCCCCTCCTGTCAAATACCAGTCTCTGACCTCCTCCTGCCAAGTCGCGACCAGGTGAGTCAAGTCTTCCATTTCTGTTGGTTTTCTCCTCTTTTTTCCAGCAGTTACAGCTTATTGACCGGACTGTTCAGGCCAGGAGAGTTTTTCTGTGATTAGACTGCGTTTAGTCACCTCAGCACATTAACTGCTCATGTGTCGTTCTCGATCTTGTCACAAAAATAAGTTTTTCTGGGTTTTTTTTGGGGGGAGGGTTACGCTATACATATATATATATATATATATATATATATAATTTTTTTTTTAACATATTTAACAAGGTTTTCAATGCTTTTTAAAACATAATATGTATATATATATATATATATATATATATATATATATATATATATATATATATATATATATATCACACATAATATCACATATACATGAGTATATATATATATATAAACATTAAAAAAGGAAAAAAGAAGAAGAGAAAGAAAAAAAGAAAAAGGAAATATACACATACAATAACAAAACAGGGCTCGAGATCTTATGTTATATTGCATCACTACTTCAGTATTTCTTGCAACAAGTATTTAAAAAGGTAAACGGTAGGGATTCGGAAACATTTCCAGACATTGTGTCAAGTCGAGCAAGATAATCAATGAAGGGCTGCCAAATACTAAAATACTTGGCAGGATTGTGCATCAAGTCGTATCTAATTTTCTCCATGTGCAGTACTGATGTGAGCTCCGTTAACCAGGTTTTAAACAGGCACAGTGTCAGATTTCCAGAGATTTAATATCACTTTCTTAGCAATTACCAGACCATACATGATTGTGCACTGCACAGAGAGACTTTGACTGGAGAGAAATGAAGAATACCCAAATAATGCTATCTCAGGATCTGGTTTGAACACGCAACCATACATTCCCGAAAACCAGTTAAATATTTCACACCGAAAGTTATAAAGCTTTGGGCATGTCCAAAAAAGGTGGGAAAGAGAGCCCTCAGCAGACTTACAGCGATCGCATAAAGAAGAGATTGTGGGGAAAAACCTATGCAGTTCAGTTTTAGAGTAATGAAGCCTGTGTTTTACTTTAAATTGAATTAACTGATGTCTAGCATTAATAGAGCATGATCGGATTCTGCAAAGGCTCTCCTCCCACACGTCATCCTCAGTCTGTATACCCAGATCCTCTTCCCAAGCACTTTTCAGGTGGAATGTGGCAGAATTTACTTGTTCAGAAAATACCTTTACAAAGTCTGAAACTAAATTTCTTGAATTGGGAGGAGTCAGCAATAGCTTATGAATCCGTTTTTCTTCCAGAAGAAACTCAGTTAGACACACACTGACGCACATAGTTCCTTATTTGTAAATATCGGAAAAAATGTGTGGAAGAAAGAGAGTACCTGTTTTTAAGCTGAAGAAATGAGGCAAACTGTTTCTCAATGTAGAGATCTTTTAAAGTGAGTATACCTTTTAGTCTCCAAGTGTTAAAAGCAGAATCTGTGAAGGATGGGAGAAATGCATGTTACAACAAACTGGCGTCTGTATAGAGGTGTCTGGCAGTTTAGAGCTCCTCTTAATTTGCTGCCATATTTTCAGACAATTCAAAATTATTCGATTTTTATTAACTTTTGTTGTTGCAGACAGTTTAGAAGATGAAAAAAGAAGAGCTGGAAGTGACTATATTTCAACTTAGATATGTGCTCAAGTAGTCTGCTAAAGGGAAACCGAAGCTTGTTGGACTGTGTCAGTCCCATAAACCCAAGCCTTTGAGTTTCCACATGCACGCAGTAACGTCAGCCGTTGCTCGCCACACCCAGGTTAACGTATCATCGTTCTGGAGACGCTGCGATCCCGCCGCACCAGTTCTGATCTTCCCCCTCTTCTCTGTAACTTCAGCCACTTCCGAAAACCTTCAACGTGATTAAAGGCTTCAAACAGCTCTGAGTACTCAACCTACTTCAGGAACAATTCATAATGATAAATTGATCTAAATTTTTGAATTTTTGACAACTGAGCCTAATTGAAATGCCTTCTTTGGACAGAGGAATTAGCCACCAGGAAGGTTTGTTGCTTTACTGATGAGGTGAGACTTCTTAGAAGGAATGAGGCTCAGAATACCTTTTATTGGCACAGACAGTAAAATTCAGAAGGTCACGCCTGTGGAAGCAACAGTGGTATCGGTGCATTTGTGTAATTTTCAACATTTAAAAAATGGATGTGGGTTCGATTAACTCTAGCAGAGAAAAAAACCTTTCTGCCGTTCTTCCAGACGGTCTTCTTTTGAAGCTGTGGTCTGAGTTTGGCTTCAGGTGTGTTTGTCAGCGATGCGGCAGTGAGCAGGTGTCTCCTTCATCCCGGGTGTCTTCAGGTCCTCCGTGATGGCGGCCAAAAGGAGCGTGGACGACGTGAAGACCCTGCTGAGGAGCTGCAAAGGCCTCAGCTCTCGGCAGAGGATGGACTTCTACGACAGCTGGGCCGAGACGTACGAGCAGGTCGGGCGGCCGCACGCTTCACACTCGGCTCACACTCCGTTTCACTGGACTCCGTTTCAAATTCACCACTGACTCACAGTGATGACTTTATGCAGAAGACTCTCTGTAGAACCAGACCCAGGGGTTCAGACTTTTGATAGTTCTGGTTGGAAATTCAAACGAGAGAAAGATTCAGTTTTCTACCTGCTGTTGAATAAATGAACAAATCCACTCTGTTGTTGTTCTTGGACTGATTTTCCATTTAACAGGATTCACATACGATGAACTACACAGCCCCGCACCAGGTGGTAGACTTCCTGAATGCAAACTTCTCTGGCAACCCCAAGGAGGCCCAGGTTCTGGATGTGGCCTGTGGATCAGGACTCGCAGCTAAGTTGGTAAGAGAAACTTTCTACAAGTCCTTGAATGAAAACACATCAGAGGACCAATGTGGACGTTCAAAAACACCGTCCACCTGCTGTCTCAACGACTGTCCACTTCTAACATTTCAGCTATGAGCAAAACCAAAACCCGGACCAAAACCCTTCAGTCCTCACTCTTTCTGACTGACCACTGCTCTTCCTCTGATGTGTCCAGATGGCTGAACATGGCTTCAGGAACTTTGTGGGAATAGACGGCAGTAAAGGGATGCTGGAGGAGGCTGCAAAGACCAAACTGTACCAGGATCTGAAACAGGCTATCCTGGGACCAGAACCACTGCCTGCACAGAGCGGTACACACACAAAACTCACAAGTTCACAGCAAGACGCAAAGAGTCCGAGTGGAGACTGAGGGAGGATTCACACTGTTTCCAGTCCTCACACACACACACACACACACACACACACACACACACACGACCATAAAAACGAAGCTGAACTCTGAATTTTGTGGTGATGAAGAGGATGAGCTGAAAAGGTACTCTCCTGACTCCTCCTCACCTGGTTTCAGGTATGTTTGATATCGTGATCATCGTGGGCGCGTTACGTGACGGTTTTGTGCCGGTCAGCGTCATTCCGGAGCTCTGCAAAGCCGCCAAACCAGGTAATCACCAGCGTTCACACACACTGGTCACACAGACATCCAGGACGAGTCTCCCAATATGCAGACGATTCACTGCTCTACGATCATACCCGCTTCTGACTTTACGGAGTGTTTTTTCATGCAGGAGGCCTCATCTGCATGTCGAGGATCGAGCTGAAGTCCGAATCTGGGGAACGATATGCAGCATCGATGGAGCGAGAGATGCAGCTGATGGAAACACAACGACTCTGGACTCATGTCGCCTCCAAAGAACTGAAGGGCTACATGATGAATGTTTATGATGACTCTACTCAGGAAGAGGAACAGAGGAAATACCTGGATGGAATCATTTACCTCTACAGAAAGTCACTTTAATCAACTGTATGACATGGAAATTTAATCTGAAATAAAAGTTGAAATAGTAGAAATGGCATGTGGCTGTGTGTGATGGAGAGAAAGCAGACGTTTCGCTATCTTGTTTTACGTCTTCGCGGTCTTTTTCCCAAAACTTTAACATGACAAATAATACCACAAATAATACCAAATACCAATATCAGCAAAGATATTGCCATGTATGCCCACAATGCAAAAAATTACCAATACAACCAAGATCATCAGTTTATCAATGTTACCATTGGTAACTTACCAGTGTCAACACTATTCATTAACACATTACTTGCCGAGCCATTTTTTCTTTGCATTGATTTTATATTTCTTTTATACAATTCTTTATTTCATTTGTATCAGAAAAATGTCAGTTGTTTGGCCCGGAGGAAGCACAGAGGGCAAACGTGAGAGAGGTGTGACTTGTTTTGCAGGTGGAGCAAGAGAGCCTGTCCTGATCAGCTGGAATGGTCCTGGTGGGTGTAGCACCCTGGAGGAGTGTGTGAGCTTCGGGGGGGGGGGGGGGGGGGGGGGGGGGGTTGGCAAAATATTACCACATGTCTTGTTTCACAATACATTTGAATTCACTGTTCTTCCATGCAACCACAAGAGGGCGCAGGGCGATGATTGCCCCCCTGTGGGTTCAGTGACTCAGTAATGAAACCTTCACACAAATTGTGGGTTTATATGATGTCCAGCAGTTCAGTGCAGTTTTCCCATGTTATGCAGGAAGCTGGAGTTCAATTCCTGGTGAACACTTTTTTTTTTTTTTTTTTTTTTTTTTTTTGGGGGTGGGGGGGTCCAAAACAAATATTAATGGCTTTCTTACACACTGTATTGGAGGCAGAGACAAGAAGAACCGAAACCATCCAAGCGAAAATCACAACTTTGAATTCAAACCACTTCTTTGTTCTTCTTCTTCTCTTGATCTGTCCTCTAAGCATTCACCTTATTCCAGGCAGCATTTCTCCTTTTGTTGGTTTTCCCAACTTTAAATGTCCAAAAGAATGTTATTCTGGTTTGCTTCAACCTGCTGACAAGAGTTTCAGTTTGAGGAAAGTTCCTCTTTTTCACCTCTTTGCCATGGTTGTGAAAGGTAAGGAGAAAAATCAGTATTCTTAAAGGGGTGCGCTGTTTCCTTACAGTTAACTGGAGGCGTTTCTGAATTCAAATGATCCTGATAATGTGTGCCTGAACCATCTGCGCATCTTTGATCAATATGGATTTTGTCTTGTACTTACACACTTTCTGAATTTCAGAGGCATGACAGCATTCAGTAACTCTTCTGCTCAGGGACTGATGGGTGAGGCCCCTGGAGTCGGGACCAGGGGCCCCCACCTGGCGACGGCGGCATTCACTTCTGAATTTTTTCTTGGGTCAGTTGTTCCACCTAGTCAGCTGGTTCCACCTCCCCTTTCCCCCCCGAGTCTGGCGGTCTGTGGTAAAAGCCTCAACCTAAAAGGATCAACTCCACCAGCAGGTGGCAGCACCGTGAAGCTTCTAACCTTTCTACTCATCAGAAAACTGCTGGTGAAAAAAACTGATCTCTTTCATCACTTCCGTTATCTTAGTTTTCACTGTGTCAAAAATGTAAAAGAAAATTAGCAAATGTTTTTGGAATTTAGGAGAATTTTTGCTTCTGAAAAAAAAAAAGGGATCTATTTATGGGTTCAGACAGTAAAACTGAAAAACAACAAAGTTGAGTTTCTCACAAAGAATCTACTCGAACACTTGATCCCAGTTTAATGTAAAAAAAACTGATTTATTCATATGAAACACACACACACACACACACACACACACACACACACACACACACACACACACACACACTCTGGCTGCGGGTCACTGCAGCAGGCAGCTGCACTTGGTGCTCTTCTCTCTGTAGGTGGCGCCGAAGAGCTGTACAGCCTGATCGTTGATGAGCTTCCAGAAGTGATCGAAGGAAATGTCCTGATCGCTCTGCACCTCCATCTGCTGCAGGAGCTTCCCCAGACCGTCCTCCTCCTCCATCGCCTGCACACACACACACACACACACACACACACACACACACACTCCCTCAGGATTATAAAGTCCTCGGGCTGCATGATTTCTACATGATTTCATCCTCACATCTGTTTCTGCACATCTGGATCAACTTCCCTCCAAACCCCGATGCTGTTCAGACATGGAGGAGTCAACATTGTGTGTAAATCGAAGATCTGACAGGAATACTTTTAGACCAGTACTCTAAAGGAGTGGGGTACGGTCGTCGGGGCGCCGACCTGCTGCGGTGTCACGGTTACCTTGGAGACGACGGGCAGCTGTTTGGACACCATGGTCTGGAACTGGGTGGTGCTCATGGTGGGTCCGTCGCCCGCGGCTTGGTGGAACTGGGTGACCAGCGTGTTGAGGGCCAGCTCCAGATCCGAGTACTGAAACCGTCAACACCGTTTTCAGGAATCACATCGACTTTTCGCTTCGTCTCAACTGAAATCTGCCTGAGAATGACGCCAGGTGTAAATGCTTACCCACCACCCCACTGATTATGGTGATTCTGGCTGTTTTTCAAGAGGCTGTGTGCACACAGAAGAAGAAAGGCTCCAGAACGGAACCCTGAGGAACGCCTCAGGTCAAAAACAGTTCCGCCTCCCAACACTGACTGCGTTTTCTATCCACCTCAAAAGAAAACACTGAAGTTCTTTTTCAGCCACTTTTGAAAGTCTTGACTTAACGGTGCATTAAGGAGTTTTTCAAGTTTAATAATACTTATTTTCCACAATAAATATGTTACAAATGTTAAATGGTGTGTACAATGTGCCCTGAAATATTCGTTGTAAGTACCTCTAACAGCGCTAAATTGTCACTTGAAAGTTGCAGCGCCGGTCCGGCACCAGAAGTTTTTTGCTGAGAATTTGAGATGATGTGACGTAATGCACGCTCCCGCTGGCCTGGTATCCTTAAGGTTCGTTTTGTCCGCCATTACTCCTCCAGATGCTTAACGAGCAGCAGCCGAGCACTGGCACTGCCACAACCCCAGCACAGACCCACCAGGCAAAAGAAACTTAAATTTTACTCGAGCGCTGCTAAAAGAGCGAGGAAGGAGATCCCCTCTTCCGTGGACGCAAGCCACAGGCACGAGTTTTTCATTAAGCTGCAGTTACACCCAAGGCCTGCAGGGGGCGCTGTTTCGCATAAAACATGCAAACTACTTAATGCACCTTTAAAGCTTGAAAGATGGCTCAGACGCAGAAGGTTGTTTTATTCGTTACATTTTTCTAGGTCATTTTTCGTCTTGTTCTGTTTAACTCAGGAATCCACTTCATTTATCAATTCAGAAAATAATCGGTAACACTTTACTTGAAGCACCCAGTATAACACATTGTAAGTAGTTATAAACACTCATAAGTGATCACAATGCTTTATAACCCACTATGCAGCATAGGATTAGGGTTAGGGTTAGGGTTCGGTCCTGATGTTATAAAGCATTGTGATCATTTATGAGTGTTTGTAAGTATAGTTATACAGTAGTATAATGTACTTATAATGTGTTATACAGGGGGGCTTCAGGTAAAGTGTTACCAAATAATCTCGTCCAATCGGATGCAGCGCCAAGTAGACCTTTGATCTGCTCTCAACGCTCAGTTTAAACGGTTTGTTGCGTTTCCTGGAGTGGGGTCAAAGTTCATGTCTTTATTTACGACATTTCACAGTCAACTGGGTGAGAATAAAACGGTTAAAAACAAACAGATCTTCCTCCAACGTTAACCTCTTTGCTTCCGTTTCCTTCAGGACGGAATTGGGTTTTTCCCTTTCTGAGTTTCGCAATGTTGATTCTGGCTCCTCATTTGCTCCATTTCTCAGACTTCACGTGTGAAATCCTGAGGCGTTGGTGCGGATCCTGCGGGTGGAGGCTCCGGGCTTGCTGAACGGCTGAATGAGATCAGGGCTCTCGGAGGATTGGAGCCTGTTGTGAAAGAGGGCGGCGGCTGCAGAGCTCAGCCAGACTCCAAACTCACATTCACCCCAGAAAACCAACAAGTCCTCCACAGTCTCCAGAAACCAGCAGCACAGCTCCGTCTCACGACTCCCAGTCCAGACTCCAGTTTTACGGTTTTTCACTGGAACTGGTTTATAATATGAAACATGTTCAAGGCGTGTGGTTCTCTGCTACTACGTGTGCAGCTCCATCACAAAAGCATGAAACAACAGCGCCAACGCATGGCCTGGCATGTTCACCACTTCTTTTTTCCCATTTCCGTGTAAACGGACGTCGTTTTCAAGATGTTGCAGCATAAAGCAAAAGAGGCTAGCTTGTCATGTGAAGGAGACGCGAGTCTGACTGAAGGCCTCGGCTCTGAATCGTCTTCACAGCTCGACCAGGCACCGATAAAGTGTCATAGTTTGACTCTGAACCGCTCAGAGGAGGAGAAGTGGAGCAGATTTTAGCTGAAACTCCCTGAAACTCTGACGCTGGACGGACCAATTATGTACCAAAAGTCATTTCATCTAAAAAAAGCATAAAGTATTCTTATACATGCAGAAATTCACAATATTCAGCTGTTTGATGAATCATGTTTTTGTAAATTATGAAAGATATGGTTTTCAATCAATAAAATACCTCTTAAGTACATTAAAATAAAGGACATTAACACAATGAAGCTTGTAATTTTGGTCATGTGCGGTAAATTCTGATCATGACAGACATGTATCTGCAGATTATTTCTAGATTTTAGTTTCTGCTTCATTGATTCGTCCGGTGTTTCGGGTTAGCTGGTTTCCCTGTTAACTGGTGGCTGACTTCCACCACCAAACAGATCCTAAAATAAGACTCGCAAAAGGAAAGAAATTTCAAAATGTTCATTGTTAGTTGTTAACTTGGTTCACCGGGACAGGTAGGAATCCCTGTCAGGTGTTTAACATCTGCTGTTACGGACTCTACAGGAAGTAGGTCACCAGTTAGCAGGGAAACCAGTTAAAGCCAAACGCCGGTTCATAGGAAACACAGGTGGACGACCCGGTTCATCCGGACCCCCCTGGACCCTCTGGACCCTCTGTACCCCCTGGACCCCGCCCTCCCAGGACCACGGCCCCCCCGGCTCTCACCTTGGTGTCCATGTGTGCCCGATTGATCCGCAAAACTCGAGGAAAACTCGCAAGTTCACAGCAAGACGCAAAGAGTCCGAGTGGAGACTGAGGGAGGATTCACACTGTTTCCAGTCCTCACACACACACACACACACACACACACACACACACACATGCCTCCTGAGTCCACACACACACCCTCCGCCCACCAGACACACACACACACACACACACACACACACACACACACACACACACACACACACACACACACAGAGTTTGCACAGGTTTCCAGTTTTCGGAGCTGCAGCTGTAATCTGACTCTTCACACCAGGCAGCTGAAGACATGTTCTCTGTTCTCTGTTCTCTGTTTCTGTTCTTCAGCTTCAGACCCTTGATTCTCAAACTGTTCTTGAATTGAGGTTTTAATTTCCTGTCTCTGAGGGATGACAGTTTGACTCTCTGTCTGCTGAGGGCTGTACTTCAGTGTCTCTGCAGTTTGGCTGTCTTGTCTTGTAGTTTACGCTTCCTTCGGTCTTTATGTCTGAGAACAGTTGGGAGTTTATTGGTGGTTAAAGTCTCTGGTTTGATCTCCAGCTGAAGTTTGTTTCTGGGTAGAATTAAGTCTCCCTGTTGAATCCGTCCATAATTTGAAACCTTTTTTGTATTTTTTTTTTCTTTGTGTTTTTAACTTTGACTCGTTGGGGGCTGTTGTGTCTTATTGTCTTTGTCTAGGTGGGTCGAGTCTTTTTTTGAGTGTTTTGTGTGAACAGTGAACTTCAGCTGCAGAGACTCGTTCATGTCCTGTTCAGTCTTCTTATCAATGGAATGGTTTCAGCATCAAAGTGGAACTGATGCTGCTTCAGGGTCCTGGAGGGTCTCTAGTGAGTCCAGAGGGTCTTCAAAGGTCCGGGAAGGACCTACACATAGCTGATTGTTTGATTTTTGTTGTTTCACAGTGGAAAAAAACAAACAAGAAAGCATTTCCTCCCATTACAAGTCATTTGACGGTTGCTGATTATTTGCTTCAAAAGCAGAATCTAAATAAAAACCTCAAGCGGGGATCATTTTCCAGTCAAGTTAAACCCTGACCTGTTCAGGCGCTCCAGAAGTTCTCAAAGTTTGCAGTCGACCAGCTGACTTTGTAGTTTGACCGTTAGGGTTGGTCGGTCTGTGTCGTTCATGTTTATGGCGTGTTGTTCTCTGCATGTTTCACTGTAAAAACAACCGACGGCGCCACCTCCGCCAGCGAGAACACCGTTTCCATGTCAATGGACATGGTTGCTCTGCATGCTCTGCACCCAGAATGCACTGCTGTCACAGCAGGATCCTCTCGCCGTTTGGCTCCACGCGTCTCATGAGTCAGTAGAAGCTCCGTCTGCAGCTCTGAATCCTGTGGATCGTCTGCCTGCAGCTCGCTGAGCTGAGGCCGGAGCGCCGCTGTGGGGAGCGGTCGCCTCACAATCCGGCGGTTGTTAGTTCGATTCCTGCCCCCGCCCTGCATGTCGAAGTGTCCTTGGGCAAGACACTGAACACTAAATTGCCCCCAGTGGATGGACTGAGCGCCTTGCATGGCAGCCGCCTCCACCGGTGTGTGAATGGGTGAATGTGAATGGGTGAATGTGAATGGGTGAATGTGATAATGCTTTGTAAAGCGCTTTGGGCTCCGTCAATGCAGGGTGAAAAGTGCTGTACAAGTGTCGTCCATTTGCCATTATAGACTCGTTATGGTGGAGACCGGTGACCCAGTCTCAACGGGATGTCCAGGCCCTGACAGGAAACGCAAAACCAGACTCCAAACCGGCGCCATGTCCACGGAGAGACCGGCAAAACCAAGGAAGCACAAAGCAGCAGGAACAAACACAAAGATCCACACAAAGACACAAACACAGAGTGGCAAAGAAAGAGTAAAGTAACACAAAGGAAGGGTGAAGCTATTGTGTTCACACTGTGTCTCCGTTTGTGTGTACGTCAGGTTTGTTCTGCTTTGTGTTGTTTTCGCTGCATGCTGGTGGTTCTGCCTTGTTGTGTCGGGTGTTTGTGTGATTTCAGCAGCTTTGTGTCTTTTTGTATCCTGAAACCTCCTCGTGTTCCTCACACTGTGTCTTTGTGTTGGTGTGTTGTGTATTTTGTTGTTGTTTGTGGCGTATTCTGCTCATTTGTTGTGTTTTTCTGTGGACGTCTTTCTCCATCTTTGCGGTCTTTGTCGAGTCTTTTCTGGTAGATCTGCCTCTCTGTGGCTCCTTTGTGTCTTTTCAGGGTTGTGTCTGTCTCGTTGGAGCAGGTTGTTCTCTTTTTTCACTCTGTTTAGTCTTTCTTGGATCCTTTCTGTCTGGTGGAGTTGCTTGTATCTGCTTTGTGTTTTTCTTGGTGCTGGTTTGAGTCTAATGGCAGCTGCTGTTGAACGTCTCTGAGTCTTTGCTGGTTCTCAGAGTTCTTTTCTTTCTGTTTATGGTTGTAGTCGTAGCAGTTTTGTCCAACCTTAAAATTTTTTAACTCATTTGGAGAGAGTTCCTGGTGATTTAGGTTTGTCACGGTGTTTCGTGGTGGTTCAGTGAGGTTTTGCTGCTGGTTTCTGCTCCTCTGAAGCTCTACTGTCGTGTTTCTGCAGCCGCTCTGAACCTTCTGGGGTCG
This sequence comes from Salarias fasciatus, assembly GCF_902148845.1. Taxonomy (NCBI): domain Eukaryota; kingdom Metazoa; phylum Chordata; class Actinopteri; order Blenniiformes; family Blenniidae; genus Salarias; species Salarias fasciatus. Next base: position 33,670,792 of record NC_043755.1, on the reverse strand, counting down.
TTTGTAGTTTCTCTGCTGGATTTCTGACGTTGTTTGTATTTTTATCGGTAGTTTCTGTCATTCTGAGTCTGTCTGTGTTTCCTCTTGAGGTGTTGGTTCGCCACTGGCAGAGCGACACTCACAGCTTTTCCTCGCTGTCTTCCCGGAAGGTCAGAGGTCGCATGCAGATGACACACGTGTTTCCCAAAGACTGGAAACACGGCCGGCAGGACAGACCTGTGAAAACAGGACGGCAGCTCAGGACAACTCTCACCTCGTTCAGTCAGTCACTTAAAACTTCAGGGTTCTGTTCTAGAACCTGAACTCTTCACATTCCTGCAGGGAACATCATCCGGAAACTCTCCATTAACGCCCACTGCTCTGCAGAAACCTGACAAAGCGATGCTCTGAAGTCCTCCTCTTCCTCTTCCTCCTCCTCCTCCTCCTCCTCGGTCAGCTGCGTTCTGTATGGCAGACCTCCTCAGGATGGTTCACTCCTCCGGTCCAGGATTTTCTGGTGGAGGAACCGGATCCTCTCCTGAGGAGCAGGATGAGAAGGGCACCTGCTTATCTGGAGTTCATTCCTCACAGTTCTCATCTTCCAGCAGACGAGCCTCCGAGGCTCCGCCCTGAAGTCCTGATCAGCCAATTAACTCATGTTCAGCATGTAGCATCACTAGTGTGTGAGCCCTGAAACACTTTAGCATGTAGCATGTAGCATGTAGCATGTAGCATGTAGCACCACCCGGAGTAGAATCCTCCTGCTGGTCCATAAGACTTCAGAAACCTGAGTGTTGGTGAGTCCCAGGCCTGGAGGACTTCGGGTCTCTTGTGTTCGGGTGTTTTGAGTCTCAGGTCATGTGGAGACTCAGTCCTTGGTGTGTTTCATGTCTCTGTGAGCCGGTCCGTCCCAGACCTGCAGGACCTCGGGTCTTGAGTTTCAGGTCTTGGTCACTTTTTAAGCCAGACTGTTTCTTCAGGATTTCAGATGTTGGACAGTTTGAGGCTTTTGCAGATGACCTCCAGGTCTTGGCCTGTTTCTGGGTTTCCTGGTGAGTCTGAGGTCTAGGAGTGGACGGGTTCAGACTCGCCTCCTGCTTCCTTCTTTCTGCAGATTCCTCAGATTCCTTTGCTTTCAGTGACCTTTCACCCAGAGCAGCTGGTTTTCCTCTCCAGCATGAGGGGCGGGGCTTCAGGTGGGAAACCTTCCCTCAGGTTTCTTCTTCTTCTTCTTCTTCTTCTTCTTCTTCTTCTTCTTCTTCTTCTTCTTCTTGTGCTGATGGAGGGTACGTCAGCGCTGCAGGATCAGTTTCCATCCCCTCTGAGACTCGCCCTGTCGCCCAGACGCTCGATGAAAACATGAACTGATGTTTGTGAAGAAAGGAAACTGAAGCCACCCTGGAGACTGATGTGCTCGTGTTGCATTCAAGAGAGCCGGGACGTTTGAACGTTTTGAGGAAGTTTGACTTGATAACATTTCCTCTCAGACTCAGAAGCTCTACAGCTTTACTTGCTGCACAGAGGAGAGTCGCTGACTCAGCAGAAGGTTAGCGCAACAGAACCCAGTTAGCATACGTTTGAGTTACCGTAGCATTACACAGTGTTAGCATGGAATAACACAAAATTCACGTGAAATGGACCAAGATTAGCAAAGCACAGTCCAGGATTAACATATTATACAGGGATTATCACAATATAATACATTTAATGTAAAAATGGGAATAGTTAGAAAAACATACCAAAAGATGGCATCTAGAGCATCTTCCTCCACTAACATCCCGCTCATAGAGCATCTTCCTGTGTGTGTGTGTGTGTGTGTGTGTGTGTGTGTGTTACCAGCCCCCTCTCTGGGTAGAATAAAGCGCAGATGATTCGTCTGCAGCGCTGCGTGAATCCTCCAATCACAGAGAAGAGCAGAGCCACAACAAGCAGGAGGCCTGTGGAGGAATCGAACCGCAGCATATTAGGAGGCTCAAGGGCCGAGAACATCACACAGCTCGAAACTGGGATGATTCCTATTTGGAAAGGTTCCATTTCTGATTTCACAGCACTGAAATGACTATAAAGGAGTCCAGCAGGACTGAATTATCACTGCTCTGAGAGGAAGTGGTCAGACATGTTCTGGGTGAGGGTGGAGTCAGTGTTCTATGTTCTGGGTGGGGGTGGAGTCAGTGTTCTATGTTCTGGGTGGGGGTGGAGTCAGTGTTCTGGGTGAGGGTTCTGTTAATGAGCTGGTTCCATGTAAAGGGATTTAGGACCTCAGGTGTTCCGTGGTGTTTGTCTACCCAGGGTGAAGCAGGTGTTCCAGTTGGGTTTCATTCAGTTAAGAGAGACAAACCACCTGAATTCCCTTACAAAAACAATGCATTGCTGTTTTCGCATCTGTTTGAAATGTGTAGTTACAGGAAGCGTGGAGACTTTAAGAGTCTATCTGAAGCCACTCTCAAAAAACTGATTCAAGCCCCAAGGTTTCATTTTCATAATGAAAACGTTTTATATCCAACAAAACACAGCTATGTTTTACCAGCGTGCAGCTGAGGATGCAATTTACAAGAAACAGTAGAGGACAAAACACACAACTGTCAGTAAAGCATCTGAAATATTAGTGTTGCTTCACATGATGCAGTTTTAGGAGTGTTTGAGGCGAGAAACGTAAATGTTGACACAGGGTTCTGTATTTCCAGATCGAGCTTATTCTAATACGTTCTGATGTTTTCAGACATTTCGGGTCCTGGCGACGAGTCCTTTATGGGAAGAGAAACTCATCCAAATGCAGATGGGAGTATTGTGTTTGAATTCTTGAATTATTGCGTGCATATTTATTCGTACATGTATGGATAACGTATTGAGTTAGTAGGGTGTAGTTTTTTTTGTTTTTTTTTTATTTTATGTCCTCAGATTGTGTGACGTCTTCAGGCACTGAGGTGCCAAACAAACGGAAAAGAAATGGGATAACGAAGAAATACAAGGTCGTTTCTTTACTTTGGATTTTACCAGAGAAGCTTCCTGAAATTGCTTTAAAAGAAGCTGCTTGAGCTTCAGTTTGCCAGCCCACATATAAAACTTTACGAGACAACAGCAATTTATTTAGACACGTGACCTCTCTGTATATCAGGTAATATATGTACTGGTATGTTTTTCTCTCATGTCCAGCAGCTGAGGGACCCAACAGGAGGCAAGAGGCCCGGAGTGGGACTGCTGCCACCTGGCGGTGGCTGCAGTCCAGAGGCAGCAGCAGAGCCCAGATTTTCTGTTTGTTTGAAAAAATCTGTCAAATCTCGATTCTTAAAACTCACATGAGGCCGTTTGTTCTTTAAAGCAACAGTGTGTTGGTTATCAAAAAATAAAGTGTTATATTTTACAGTCACATACAATTATTTCCAGGCAGAAGGCTACATTTTTTAAAGAAAGACAATAATGAAGAATGAAAAACATATTCACATCCCTCCACTTTGGTCTCTCTCTGTTGTCGAGGTGAAAATCTTCTGCCCGTCTCGACGGCGCCGCTCCGGCCGAGGCTTCCCCTCCAATCACGCCTCGATCCCACAGAGCTTTTATGGATCCCGAAACCAAGGTGTACAATAACGACCTTACGACCTCTGGCTTTCAGTGTGTGAGTTTATTACAGATAGATGTTGTTTCCCTGACACAGAATTCTGGTCCTTGAGTCCCTGGTCTACCCGAAAGTAGCATCCAGCAGGCAAAAGGCCATGTCTAATCTCTGTGTGTGTATTTATGATCCCTCGCTCGCAGGCGGGGTTCTCAAGCTATGGTTCTCTGTAGTTTTCCATCGTCCGCCCCGTCATGCCATCCTCGCTCCCAGGCTCGTGGATCAGTCGGTCTCTGGCTTTCCGTCCTTCGCTCCCCTGGATGTTATCTGCAAAGAGCCCAAACCAGAACCCTCCCCGGGACTTCCTGTGCTTTTCTCAGGGTCATAACTACAGTTTATCAAAATTTACACAAGCAAGCTTACTGCATTCATATTATAGCACTTTTAGGATCTCCCATAAGCACGATTACGAATAATGACAGACAATGCTCGGGCTGTACTCGGATTCGGAAAAAATGCATTATCCGTAACGAGTACTCGTTTAAAACGAGTATTCGGCTCATCCCTAACTTTTACCCTCGAATATCATATGTAAGCAAGCCGGCATTAGAATAAGAATATTAGAAATAAAATTAATTCCAACACTGTACATATATTTACAAGTTATTAGAGAGTAGTAGTAGTAGTAGTAGTAGTAGTGTAGAGCTGTCCACACCCTGGGAATAAAGCTCCCTGATTGGATGAACAGCTCCGTCTCACCAAGGTGCCGCTGATTAAAAAAATCCACTCACAGCTGTCAGAGCCGGATGAAAATATGTCTGTGAAATATATTCACTATATATGACAGTGAAACAGAAAAGCCAGAGCTCCTAAACTCAGCTGTGCAGAAAGTGATGGTTAATCCTGTCGCTCCTGGATGAACTGGATCCTCCATTCAGACCCAAACTCCGATCTAGTATCTGCATCTCCGCCAGTCCTGCAATAATCCCAATGTTTTAATTAATCTCCGTTATTAACCATCACGGAAGAATGGGGAAGAAAAATAATAATAATAAAAGAAAAATAAAACTTTCCGCTGACTCCGTGCCTTCAGAGACAGAGC